>NC_069507.1:127228187-127244153 GCF_027579735.1 Bombina bombina | reverse complement strand
GTATCTCCCCCTCTTCCAGGATCCCATTACAGAATGTTAGTAGGTGAGGTAACAGCTCCTTCCCAAAAAGTTTGTAATATTCCCCTATGAAACCATCTGGGCCCGCAGCTTTCCCTGACTTTAGGTTTTTGATTACCGATAGTATTTCTATGGCCGAAATTTTAGCATTAAGTTGTGTCAGATCTGAGTCCTGAATTGTCTGTAAATTCGCTTGCCGCAAAAAGTCATCTATCTGTGTAGATAGGTCCCCTGAAGGTACCTTTTTCCCATCATACAAGTCCTCATAATATTGGGCAAAAGTTTCAGTTATCTCCTGGGGGTCAGAAGTGGGAGTTCCGTTAAGCCTCTGTATAGAGGGTATAGCAAAGAATTTAGTTCTTTCCCTTAATTTAAATGCCAAATACTTATCCGGCTTATTCGCATAGATATAGTAGTGAGCTTTCAGCTTCAAGGCCGCTCCGTATAGAAAATTTGTTTAATATCTTCGACAACTCCTGTCTTTTAGATTGAAGGGTCTTATATACCCTTACTGATAGAGTGCGTCTATGCTTTCTCCAGAGTCTCAACCTCTCCCTGAATGGTATTCACTAAAAGTGTAGATTTCTCCAACATTGGTGTGTCCGGTCCACGGCGTCATCCTTACTTGTGGGATATTCTCTTCCCCAACAGGAAATGGCAAAGAGTCCCAGCAAAGCTGGTCACATGATCCCTCCTAGGCTCCGCCCACCCCAGTCATTCTCTTTGCCGTTGCACAGGCAACATCTCCACGGAGATGGTTAAGAGTTTTTTGGTGTTTAAATGTAGTTTTATTCTTCTATCAAGTGTTTGTTATTTTAAAATAGTGCTGGTATGTACTATTTACTCTGAAACAGAAAAGGATGAAGATTTCTGTTTGTAAGAGGAAGATGATTTTAGCAGACAGTAACTGAAATCAATTGCTGTTTCCACACAGGACTGTTGAGATGAAGTAACTTCAGTTGGGGGAAACAGTTAGCAGTCTTTTCTGCTTAAGGTATGACTAGCCATATTTCTAACAAGACCATGTAATGCTGGAAGGCTGTCATTTCCCCTCATGGGGACCAGTAAGCCATTTTCTTAGTTAAACATAAAAGAATAAAGGGCTTCAAAAAGGGCTTAAAAACTGGTAGACATTTTTCTGGGCTAAAACAATTGCTTTACTAGGCATATTATGCAGATTCTAACTAATTATTGGTATTATAATCTTGGGGAACGTTTAGAAAAACGGCAGGCACTGTGTTGGACACCTTTTTCAGATGGGGGCCTTTCTAGTTATAGACAGAGCCTCATTCTGGGACTGTATAGGGGTTAAATGTAAAAACGGCTTCGGTTCCGTTAATATAAGGGTTAAAGCTCTGAAATTTGGTATGCAATACTTTTAATGCTTTAAGACACTGTGGTGAAATTTTGGTGAATTTTGAACAATTCCTTCATACTTTTTCACATATTCAGTAATAAAGTGTTTTCAGTTTGAAATTTAAAGTGACAGTAAGGGTTTTATTTTAAAACGTTTTTTGTGCTTTGTTGACAAGTTTAAGCCTGTTTAACATGTCTGTACCATCAGATAAGCTATGTTCTATATGTATGAAAGCCAATGTGTCTCCCCATTTAAATTTATGTGATAATTGTGCCATAGTGTCCAAACAAAGTAAGGACAGTATTGCAACAGATAATGATATTGCCCAAGATGATTCCTTAAAATGAGGGGAGTAAACATGATACTACATCATCCCCTACTGTGTCTACACCAGTTATGCCCACACAGGAGGCCCCTAGTACATCTAGTGCGCCAATACTTATTACCATGCAACAATTAACGGCTGTAATGGATAACTCCATAGCAAATCTTTTATCCAAAATGCCTACTTATCAGAGAAAGCGCGATTGCTCTGTTTTAAACACTGAAGAGCAAGAGGACGCTGATGATAACTGTTCTGACATACCCTCACACCAATCTCAAGGGGCCATGAGGGAGGTTTTGTCTGATGGAGAAATTTCAGATTCAGGAAAAATTTCTCATCAAGCTGAACCTGATGTTGTGACATTTAAATTTAAATTAGAACATCTCCGCGCACTGCTTAAGGAGGTGTTATCTACTCTGGATGATTGTGACAATTTGGTCATTCCAGAGAAATTATGTAAGATGGACAAGTTCCTAGAGGTTCCGGTGCCCCCCGACGCTTTTCCTATACCCAAGCGGGTGGCGGACATAGTAAATAAGGAGTGGGAAAGGCCCGGCATACCTTTTGTTCCCCCCCCTATATTTAAGAAATTATTTCCTATAGTCGACCCCAGAAAGGACTTATGGCAGACAGTCCCCAAGGTCGAGGGGGCGGTTTCTACTCTAAACAAACACACTACTATTCCTATCGAAGATAGTTGTGCTTTCAAAGATCCTATGGATAAGAAATTAGAGGGTTTGCTTAAAAAGATTTTTGTACAGCAAGGTTACCTTCTACAACCAATTTCATGCATTGTTCCTGTCACTACGGCAGCGTGTTTCTGGTTCGAGGAACTAGAAAAATCGCTCAGTAAAGAATCTTCGTATGAGGAGGTTATGGACAGAGTTCAAGCACTTAAATTGGCTAACTCTCTTGTTTTAGATGCCGCTTTGCAATTAGCTAGATTAGCGTCGAAAAATTCAGGGTTTGCTGTCGTGGCGCGCAGAGTGCTTTGACTAAAGTCTTGGTCAGCGGATGTGTCTTCCAAGACAAAATTGCTTAACATTCCTTTCAAAGGTAAAACATTATTTGGACCTGATTTGAAAGAGATTATTTCAGACATCACTGGGGGAAAGGGCCACGCCCTCCCACAGGATAGGTCTTTTAAGGCTAATAATAAGCCTAATTTTCGTCCCTTTCGCAGAAACGGACCAGTCTCTAATTCTGTATCCTCTAAGCAAGAGGGTAATACTTCACAACCCAAACCAGCCTGGAAACCAATGCAAGGCTGGAACAAGGGTAAGCAGGCCAAGAAGCCTACCACTGCTACCAAAACAGCATGAAGGGATAGCCCCCGATCCGGGACCGGATCTAGTGGGGGGCAGACTTTCTCTCTTTGCTCAGGCTTGGGCAAGAGATGTTCAGGATCCTTGGGCGCTAGAAATAGTTTCTCAAGGTTATCTCCTGGAATTCAAGGAACTACCCCCAAGGGGAAGGTTCCACAGGTCTCAATTATCTTCAAACCAAATAAAGAGACAGGCATTCTTACATTGTGTAGAAGACCTGTTAAAGATGGGAGTGATACATCCAGTTCCAATAAGAGAACAAGGAATGGGATTTTATTCCAATCTGTTCATAGTTCCCAAAAAAGAGGGAACATTCAGACCAATTTTGGATCTAAAGATCCTAAACAAATTTCTCAGGGTACCATCGTTCAAAATGGAAACTATTCGAACGATCCTACCTACTATCCAGGAAAATCAATTTATGACTACCGTGGATTTAAAGGATGCGTACCTACATATTCCTATCCACAAGGAACATCATCAGTTCCTAAGGTTCGCTTTTCTGGACAAGCATTACCAGTTTGTGGCACTTCCATTTGGATTAGCCACTGCTCCAAGGATTTTCACAAAGGTACTAGGGTCCCTTCTAGCGGTTCTAAGACCAAGGGGCATTGCAGTAGTACCTTACTTGGACGACATCCTGATTCAAGCGTCGTCCCTGTCAAAAGCAAAGGCTCATACGGACATCGTCCTAGCCTTTCTCAGATCTCACGGATGGAAGGTGAACAAAGAAAAAAGTTATCTGTCCCCGTCAACAAGAGTTCCCTTCTTGGGAACAATAATTGATTCCTTAGAAATGAGGATTTTTCTGACAGAGGTCAGAAAATCAAAACTTCTAAGCTCTTGTCAAGTACTTCATTCTGTTCCTCGTCCTTCCATAGCGCAGTGCATGGAAGTAATAGGATTGATGGTTGCAACAATGGACATAGTTCCTTTTGCACGAATTCATCTAAGACCATTACAACTGTGCATGCTCAGACAGTGGAATGGGGATTATACAGACTTGTCTCCGACGATTCAAGTAGATCAAAAGACCAGAGATTCACTCCGTTGGTGGCTGACCCTGGACAATCTGTCACAGGGAATGAGCTTCCGCAGACCAGAGTGGGTCATTGTCACGACCGACGCCAGCCTAGTGGGCTGGGGCGTGGTCTGGGAATCCCTGAAAGCTCAGGGTCTATGGTCTCGGGAAGAGTCTCTTCTCCCGATAAACATTCTGGAACTGAGAGCGATATTCAATGCTCTCAGAGCTTGGCCTCAACTAGCAAAGGCCAATTTCATAAGGTTTCAGTCAGACAACATGACGACCGTTGCATATATCAATCATCAGGGGGGAACAAGGACTTCCCTGGCGATGAAAGAAGTGACCAAGATAATTCAATGGGCGGAGGATCACTCCTGCCACTTGTCTGCGATCCACATCCCAGGAGTGGAAAATTGGGAAGCGGATTTTCTGAGTCGTCAGACATTCCATCCGGGGGAGTGGGAACTCCATCCGGAAATCTTTGCCCAAATAACTCAATTATGGGGCATTCCAGACATCGATCTGATGGCGTCTCGTCAGAACTTCAAGGTTCCTTGCTACGGGTCCAGATCCAGGGATCCCAAGGCGACCTTAGTAGATGCACTAGTAGCACCTTGGACCTTCAACCTAGCTTATGTATTCCCACCGTTTCCTCTCATCCCCAGGCTGGTAGCCAGGATCAATCAGGAGAGGGCCTCGGTGATCTTGATAGCTCCTGCGTGGCCACGCAGGACTTGGTATGCAGACCTGGTCAATATGTCATCGGCTTCACCATGGAAGCTACCTTTGAGACAGGACCTTCTTGTTCAGGGTCCATTCGAACATCCGAATCTGGTTTCCCTCCAACTGACGGCTTGGAGATTGAACGCTTGATTTTATCAAAGCGTGGGTTTTCAGATTCTGTAATAGATACTCTGATTCAGGCTAGAAAGCCTGTAACTAGAAAAATTTACCATAAAATATGGAAAAAATATATCTGTTGGTGTGAATCTAAAGGATTCCCATGGAACAAGATAAAAATTCCTAAGATTCTATCCTTTCTACAAGAAGGTTTGGAGAAAGGATTATCTGCAAGTTCTCTGAAGGGACAGATCTCTGCTTTATCTGTTTTACTTCACAAAAGACTGGCAGCTGTGCCAGATGTTCAAGCATTTGTTCAGGCTCTGGTTAGGATCAAGCCTGTTTACAGACCTTTGACTCCTCCCTGGAGTCTAAATCTAGTTCTTTCAGTTCTTCAAGGGGTTCCGTTTGAACCCTTACATTCCGTAGATATTAAGTTATTATCTTGGAACGTTTTGTTTTTGGTTGCAATTTCTTCTGCTAGAAGAGTTTCAGAGTTATCTGCTCTGCAGTGTTCTCCGCCCTATCTGGTGTTCCATGCAGATAAGGTGGTTTTGCGTACTAAGCCTGGTTTTCTTCCGAAAGTTGTTTCCAACAAAAATATTAACCAGGAGATAGTTGTACCTTCTTTGTGTCCGAATCCCGTTTCAAAGAAGGAACGTTTGTTACACAATTTGGACGTAGTCCGTGCTCTAAAATTCTATTTAGAGGCTACTAAAGATTTCAGACAAACATCTTCCTTGTTTGTTGTTTATTCTGGTAAAAGGAGAGGTCAAAAAGCGACTTCTACCTCTCTTTCCTTTTGGCTTAAAAGCATTATCCGATTGGCTTATGAGACTGCCGGACGGCAGCCTCCTGAAAGAATCACAGCTCACTCCACTAGGGCTGTGGCTTCCACATGGGCCTTCAAGAACGAGGCTTCTGTTGACCAGATATGTAAGGCAGCGACTTGGTCTTCACTGCACACTTTTGCCAAATTTTACAAATTTGATACTTTTGCTTCTTCGGAGGCTATTTTTGGGAGAAAGGTTTTGCAAGCCGTGGTGCCTTCCATTTAGGTGACCTGATTTGCTCCCTCCCTTCATCCGTGTCCTAAAGCTTTGGTATTGGTTCCCACAAGTAAGGATGACGCCGTGGACCGGACACACCAATGTTGGAGAAAACAGAATTTATGCTTACCTGATAAATTACTTTCTCCAACGGTGTGTCCGGTCCACGGCCCGCCCTGGTTTTTTAATCAGGTCTGACGAATTATTTTCTCTAACTACAGTCACCACGGTATCATATGGTTTCTCCTATATATATTTCCTCCTGTCCGTCGGTCGAATGACTGGGGTGGGCGGAGCCTAGGAGGGATCATGTGACCAGCTTTGCTGGGACTCTTTGCCATTTCCTGTTGGGGAAGAGAATATCCCACAAGTAAGGATGACGCCGTGGACCGGACACACCGTTGGAGAAAGTAATTTATCAGGTAAGCATAAATTCTGTTTTTTTTTGTCAGAATCGATTTCTCTTTAATGAGTAGACCCCTTAAGTAAGGTTTGTGTGCTGCCCATGTGACCAATGGATTGCTAGTGGACCCCACATTAAGTTGCCAGTATTCCTTCAATGCTTTGAGTATTCTCTCATGTATCTCTGGGTTTCTAAGGAGTGTGGGGTGATATGACCACGATCTTTGTCGTGAAAAGTTAAGTAGGCCCGAGAGGTCTAGGATCACCAAAGAATGATCTGACCAAACACACGGCTGTGTGCTCAATGCAACCAAATTAGGGGTCAATATTTGGCTCACGTATATATAGTCTAAGGTGGAGTACGTTTGGTGTGCCGGCGAGTAATATGTATGGTCATGCTTGGAGTTACCCACTGCCGTCCAAGAATCTATAAGATTGTGTGCTTCTAGCGATTCCCTAATGGACTTAACAATGGCATTGTGTCTATGTTGTTTACTGGTTGTCCCTTTTAAGCCCCCACCCAAATAGGGGACCATGGAAACATTGAAATCCCCGGCTAAAAGAATTCTATCCCGCGACCACTGAGTGAGATGGTGTGATATCTGCTGGAAAAAGGCATTCTGTGTTTCATTAGGTGCGTAGATGTTGCACAAAGTGATTTTGGAGTTCTGAATTGTGCCCTGAACGATCACATATCTGCCTTCCCTGTCCCTAGTGACCTTCTCGAGTATGAAATCTAGTGATTTATGTAGTAAGATTGTTACCCCCCTTTTCTTTGAGTCCGTTGTGGAGTGAAAGTGTTGGGGGTATTGATGAGACCAGTATTTTGGGATTGTCTGGGGGATGAAGTGAGTCTCTTGAAGGAATATGATGTTTGGTTTTAGTTTTAAGTAGTGTGTCATGGCCGTGCGTCTTTTAATGTCTGTGTTAAGCCCTCTCACATTGTGGGATATTAATCTCAAGTTATGTGACATTGATATTATCCTTTTTGCCTATCCCTATTCCCCATATAGCTATTAATCTCCAGGGCCTCCCCGTGTGATAAAGGGCCCCTCCTACCTTCTTAACCTCCTTCACCTGTTTCTCCTTCACCCTTCTCTTCCTTTCTCGTTTTACCCTTAGATACCCATAAGGAAACACCTGGTTGAGAAATAAACACATTAAAAAACAATGAAACACAAAAACATGAACATTAACATTTTTGGTCCAGTTAGGACTCCACCACATCATGAATTTTAAGTGCAGTTATATAAATATTTTAGTTATTATGGCAAGATAGAAAACCGGAGTGTGATAAAACAAACCAAAGTAAAAAGAGGTCTTGCACAACCCACCTCCCACATTGCCTTACCCAGAGCAGCTAAATGTTTTAAAAATAATTCTAACCCTCTCAGCTAGGATCCTAAAGACCGCTCCATTTTAACATTAACTATAAATGCTATGTGACATTACTTCGTGTTGGTCAATTTTTGGCTCCGGATTCGAGGCCCCTAAGGGCACTCATCCCTCAACCCCTCAACAATAGGTCATAAACTTTCCCACACAAGGTAACAAAGAGAAAAAAAGAAGAAAAACAAAAAATGGGAGAGCAGGAAACAAACACAACAATGTTATACTCATCTGTCCATTATCCAGTCTTATATTGTACTTTGGACAGTCCCAGAGATTTCTCTCCCCTCAATTGGGGTATACCCAAAAAGGGAAGATACAATTTTTAACTTCAGAGATTACCAATGCAACCTATGAATGTCAAGTCTTTTGTTTCTTCTCCGGTATCTTGGTCCATTGCTTCTGCCGGATTCTGCTTCCCTGAGTAGGCTGTATTGAGGATTCCCCCTGTTGAACCAGAGCCGGAGGCTCCATCTTCATCCTGCGGCATGCTTCTGAAATCTCTTGGGGATCTTTAATGAAAAATGTCTTATTTTCCCACGTAATGTGGAGGGCAAAAGGAAATTCCCTTCTATAAGGGACCTGGTTTTTCCTTAGTAAAGAAGTTAGAGGCTGGAGAGAACTTCTTCTCTGTAATGTCCTTAAGCAAAGGTCTTGAAAGAACTGGATGACATTGCCTTGATACTTGAATGTGGGATTCTTCCTGGCTGCCGCAAGAATTTCCTCCTTTTCTTGAAAACGTAGCATCTTTATAATGACATCTCTGGGAGGTTCTTCCCCCCCTAGGTTTAGGTCTGAGTGCCCGGTGTGCCCTTTCCATCTGAAATTTCTCTTCTCCAACGGAACCGGTAATGGCACGGAACAGGTTAAGTAGATATGAATTCAGTTCCTTAGGACCAATTGATTCTGGGACTCCTTTTAATCGCAAATTAGACCTGCGACTGCGGTTTTCTAGATCTTCCAGCTTGTCGTATATATCTTCTATGTCCGCTTGCTGGGCGGTGACTCTTTCTGTTACTTCATTTAGACCCTCCACCATAGAATCCCCACTCTCTTCCAGGGTGTTTACTCTTGATCCCAACTCCACCACTTCCTGTTTCAGGTCTGCTATACTGTTGGTAACAGAATTTTGTAAACTTTCCATCTTTTCCAGGAGCTTTTCAAAATTAGCATTGATATCCTGCTTTGAGACCAGGTGGTCTAGATCAGTTATTGTTATAGGCCTTGCAACCCCTGCTCCTTCTATGGATTGGTCATCCAAATCTCTCTCTTCATCAGATTGTTGTGCTTGGATGTCAGAGGATTTATCCCCCCTTGTAGGTTTAAAAAAGAGACTGGATGCCGAGTGTTTATTCAGTGGGGTTGCCTTAGTGTTCTTTCTAGCTGCCATTGTAGTGTATCACTGTTATGTAGATAGTGGTTGGTTGGTCTGTCTGCTCACAGTATTGCCTATGCTTCTCCCCTCTCTTCCTCCCAGCAGAACCGGGGGAACAAGTATAGTGTATATAAGCCCCATTAATATATAGGTTATGTCTGCATGTCTGGGGCGTCGCTTAAGATAGATAGAGGGAGGCTTCTGCGTATTTAAATTGTGCTATTTCACATTGTCCAGCAAATGCAGGCCTCTGTATTTATTTTAATATATCCTGGCCTCCACCACTTTCATTTCAGCTCTTGAAATTATAAAAAGATTTCCCCAAATCCTTCCTTGTGGAGCCCCTCATAAAATCTCCTGGGGCATGCGCCTCATAGCTCTCCTGGGGCAGGGCTAGGCCAATTTAACAACTATGGTCTCAAAAGTTCTTCTAAAGGAGCTGCAGCATACCGGATCCGCAATAAAGTTTACTATCTCCCCCTTACTGCTGTGCCAACTCTTCACATCCCCATCACATTTCTAAAGTCAAGACTGTAGGCATCCCTGCTAGGCAGGTGTAAATTGACTGAGCCGTTAATGTCCGTTATCTGTGCCGTAGCTTAGGAGCTGCAAAAGGTGCCCCCGCTGTCACTATCTTCCTACCGCCTTCTGCGGTTTATTTGCCCCTCTCTCACAATTAATTGGCCCCTCTGTAACTGTTTCACCAACCTTTGCTTTGGGGCTCTTCTATCATTGCAGCCGCCACACAATTAGATGCTGCCACGTGGTTTGCGGCAATGGCGCCCGGCCGTTTCTGTATAGCCTCCTCTGATACTCCGCTCCCTGACTGGGATATATGTGAACCGGAGCTTACAGGTAGTTGCCCACGGGTGCTGCACCACTTGCGGTTACATATTCTTTGTATTCTACGCCTCTGACGCCTTATCCTTGCCTTCAGACCAGTTATCCTGCACGGAGCTTTCCTCTCAAGCAGCCATTCTCAGTATCCCTTTTTAAAGTTACAGTATACACCAATTTCCATATAACTGCATGCAATAGACACTACTGTAAAGAAGAATTTGCATAGGTGCTGATTCAGAAATCCAGTATAAAACCTTTTAAAAACTTACTTAGAAGCTCCCAGTTTTGCACTGTTGATGAGGTAGTCTGGGACACCACTGATAGGGGCTGGGTAAACAAAAAGAGCAGACACTCCCCACTTTAAATCCTAATGTCAGTTAGTTAACATTAAAGGGACATGAAACCAAAACAGTTTTTTATTATTATTATCATTTATTTGTATAGCGCTGCCAAATTCCGTAGCGCTGGGTACAATGATAGGGGTACACAATGACAAATTTGTGATAAAATACAAAATTAAACAAATCTCTAGCACAGGAGGAAGAGGGCCCTGCTCCGGAGAGCTCACAGTCTATAGGTTTAGGGTGCAGAGACATAAGGTTGGGGTAGCTTGTTACATCGGTTGTATTTGCAGCAGTGAGTCAGGCAGTTCATGTACATTTATTAGTTTGGTTCGGATGCGGGATGGAGGAGAGATGGTAAGCCTCTCTGAAAAGGTGGGTTTTTAAGGATCGTCTGAAGCTATACAAGGTTGGAGACAGTCTAATGGAGCGGGGTAGAGAGTTCCAGAGGACAGGAGCAGCACGTGCGAAGTCTTGGAGGCGGGAGTGGGACGTAGAGATAACAGGAGTGTAGAGACGTAGGTCAGAGGTTGATCGAAGAGGACGGGATGGGGAATATTTCATGATGAGAGAGGAAATATAGTTGGGAGTTAGACTGTTGAGTGCTTTGTAGGTTAGGGCTAATACTGTACTTTAAATTGTATTCTGGAGTGTATGGGAAGCCAGTGTAGAGACTGGCAGAGCGGAGCAGCTGATGTAGATCGTCACCTTAGGTAGATGAGTCTAGCAGAAGCATTCATAATAGATTGTAGGGAGGAGAGGCGGTGTTTTGGAAGGCCATTTAGGAGTAGATTGCAATAATCAATGCGTGACAGTGTAGTTTTTTTGAGTAAGGAAGGGATGAATTCTGGAACTGTTGCGTAGGTGTGAATGGCAGGATTTGGTAAGCATTTGTATATGTGGGTTGAATGTGAGTTCTGAGTCTAGTGTGACCCCAAGGCAGCGGACCTGGGGTGAGGTGTTGAGAATAGAGTCTCCAACCATCAGAAAAATGTCAGGTGTCGGATGTCTCGAAGAGGGGGGGATAAGAAGCAGCTCAGTTTTGGACAGATTCAGTTGGTGGTAGTGTGAAGACATCCAAGAGAAAATTGCAGAGAGGCAGTCAGAAATCTGGTTGAGTAAAGAGGGAGAGATATCAGGAGAGGAAAGATAGATTTGGGTATCATCAGCATATAGTTGGTACTCGAATCCAAAGGAGGCTATAAGTTTTCCAAGGCAGGATGTATAAAGAGAGAAAAGCAAGAGGCCCAAGACAGAGCCTTGCGGTACTCCAACTGAGAGAGGCATAGGATCACAAGATATGTTGTTAAAGGAAATTGAAAATGAGCGGTTTGAAAGATATGATACAAACCAGGAGAGGGCTGTGTCTCGGATGCCTAATGAATGTAGTATTTTTAGGAGGAGAGGATGGTCAACTGTGTCGAAAGCTGCAGATAGGACAAGAAAAATTAGTAAGGAGTAATGGCATTTTGCTTTAGCTGATAACAGGTCATTTGTTACTTTAGCAAGAGCGGTTTCTGTTGAGTGTTTAGGGCGGAAACCAGATTGTAGGGGATCAAGTAAGGCGTTAGTTGTGAGAAATTGAGTTAGCCGATTATAGACTAGTCATTCCAATAATTTTGAAGCAAAGGGAAGTAAGGAGACCGGTCGATAGTTAGAAGGCGTGGAAGGGTCAAGCGAGGGCTTTTTTAGGATTGGTATGAATGACGCATGCTTGAATGTGTCAGGAAATGTGCCAGCAGTGAGAGATTGGTTAAAGAGATGAGATAGGGTAGGGATTAGTAAAGCAGAGAGAGAGGGAAGAAGCCGTGAAGGAATAGGGTCAAGTGGGCAGGTTGTGAGATGAGCCAAGGATAGGAGTGCAGAGACTTCTTCCTCTGTTACAGGAGGGAAGTAGCATAGATATTAGTTAATTGAAAGGGTGGGTAGGATCGCTGGGTTTGTGGGGTGTGAGGTGCAGATCTCTTTTCTAATGGTGTCAATTTTATTTTTGAAGTGATCAGCAATAATTTGAGCAGTGAGATTGGTAGTGGGCGGCGGGGCAGGCGGACGTAGAAGGGGGTTGGATGCGTGAGATGACACAAGGGAGGAGAAATAGACTTGTTTGGCCAGGCTGAGCGCAGAGTTGTAGGACTTAAGGGTGAATTTATAATGTTGGAAATCGGCAAAGGTGCGTGATTTCCTCCACTGCCGTTCAGCAGCCCGTGATTCAATGATTCATGATTCAATTTTATAAAAGTTTCCAATTTACTTCTATTATACTTGATTCTTTGTTGGAGAGATATCTAGATAGGTAGCATGTTCATGCCTGGTGCACTACATGACAGGAAATAGTGCTGCCATCTAGTGCTCTTGCTATTGTAAAACATTGTTGCAAAACTGCTGCCATATAGTGCTACAGACACGTGCACACTCCTGAACTTGCCTTCCTGCAGTTCAATCAAAGATAACAAGAAAATGAAGAAAAAATGATAATAGAAGTAAATTGAAATATTGTTTAAAATTTTATGTTCTATCTGAATCATGAAAGAAAATTTTTGGGTTTTATGTCCCTTTTAATGTAAAGCTCAGTTACATATTGAGCTCGATTTATCAATCCATGGCAGACAGGGGTTTACCCTCGCCCCTGTCCGCCCAAGCTCTCCTCTGGCGGGCAGAAATCCGCTGCCGGAATTTAACATTGCATGTGAGCGCTCCTTTGCGCTTGTGTGCTACCCTGCCCTCACACAGCCAATCATGCGCTGGTAGAAGCTGTCAATTTCCCCGTTGTACGAGAGCGGTGGAGAACAGGGTAGGGAAACAGCAGTCTCATGACCGCTGCTTGATAAATCCTGACTGCAGGTTCTCTTGTGCGAACCTGCAGTCACAGGGAGAAGGGCTTGATACATTGAGCCCATTGAATCTAAGGGTATTAATTAATTCATTAATTTTTTTTTGTTGGTAACCAAATAAAAAAACCACAAAAAACAGTATTTAAAATTCAATGAATCAGACTACCCATAACGTATTTCAGATTGTGTTTCTACATCAACCTTAGAAAAAAAGGGAATTATCCTGATGGATATTTAAGCTCTTAGTCATAAGGGCATCCATTCAGTGTATCTATTGAGCTTCCCTTCTTAACAATTAAAAAAAAACTCGGTCACGCCCTTCGCTCAGTGTGGGGATCCTGTTAATCAAAATGCATCTGAACATAGCCAAGATGTGACAACACGAAATGCCCATCCCTGAGTGATGCTTTGATGGCACTTTTGTGGTTGACTAACCTTTGTCTAAACTTTGTATTCGTTTTCCCAACATAAAAAATCCCACATGGGCAAGGGATAAAATAAATCACATAGTCAGATGCGTGTGTAAGCCTGTGGCTAATGGTATCGATTTTTGTTGCGTGGATGACAATTTGTTCCTGTTAATAGTGTGTTGCACGTAACGCAACTCCCACACTTAAAACCATCTAGGTTTCATCTTGGGCAACCACGAGCGTTGTGGTGATCTATAATCCGCTTTAACCAACATACTTTTCAAACTGTGGCTATTCTTGTAAACCATTCTAGGGGGCGCCACATTTCCAAATGATAAAGTTGTATTTTTTGCTATCAAGGGCTAACACTTTATTAGAATAACTTGCTGGGGAGTAAGTGGTAAAATAGTTAATCGTATTATTTGATTCCTGTGTTGTCTTACGTTTATGAATCAGGGACTTTTGGTCCAGTGAACTGACCTCCTCTAATATTTCGTCTATATCTCGAACCTTATATCTCCATTTCAAAATATTCTCTTATGATGTTGAGTTGTTGTACTTATATTCCTCTATTGTTGCGCACTAGATGTAAAACGTATTGTTGCGTACTAGACAGTTCTAGATGTAAGAACTGTGACCTAATACCCTTCTTTAGTTGTTGAGGATGAAAACTTTGATGTTTTATAAGTGAGTTCCTATAGGTGAGTTTAGAGAACAATTAGGTATAAAGTTGGTACTCTCCTGTATATTTTTGTAAATGAAGAGATCTAAAAAATGAATCTCCCTATCACTATGTTCAGTCTTAAAGTTTACAAATATCTCAATTATTTAATCTTTGTGTCCAATCCTGAAACTCATCCACAGTACCACCCCAGACTACGAAGAGATTGTCTTTGTTCCGACAATATAATAAAATAATGGGATTCCATTAATTAAAAATATATCTTTCTTTAAACCATGAAAAAGTTTTGCATAGGATGGGGCCAAACTAGAACATGTCACTTTGCCAACCAATTGTAAATAGGTCACTTCGAATCTGAAATAGTTGAGAGTAAGCAAGTATGGAGTAAATTCAACAAAAATATATTCTTATGTTGATGTAGAAACACAATCTGGGATACATTGTGTCTTCTAATGATTCATTGAATCTTAACAAATATTGAAATTTTTCCGTTGGTTAACAACAAATTAATTTATCAATAATACCCTTAGATAAAATACGTAACTCTGTTCCTGTAACAGTGCTTTACACTAATGTTACCAATCTAACTTTGACATTAGATTTGGTTTCATGTCCCTTTAATGTTAACTGACATTAGGATTTAAAGTTTGTCCTTATCTGTGTAATACACTAATGTTCAATGAAGTGTGGATGAGATCTTGGGTATTAATTCTCCATTTGGGTAATATGCTTGTTTAACGTCCTTGAGGTTGACAAGATATTTTTATTCATGATAGGCCATCAGGTGATATTCATGCTTGATCTATCGTGTCATGGATAATAATTCCTTGTTTGATAAAGGGATAGGATCTATAAATCTAGCTGCTACACTGTTTCAACTTGTATTGCTTTGTATGTTGCTAATAGAACATTGTAAATATGTATATTGATACATGTGATTGATGAGGTTACTAACGGGAACACACTGGAATGTGTATCCAGCATTTATTTACAGACTGCGGTGTGTATTATGCAGAGCATCTCTGCATTATAGATAACGTCCCTAGTGATGTCACGGATAGAGTAATGGCCATCCATCATATGAGTAGGCCGGGGTTAACCCATGTAATATATCTCGATGGTGACGGGCTCTAAATGAGTGAAAGTCCACGTAGTTTGTAGCTAATTTATAATTACAGTGTAACCTCTCATCTATCATTAATCTGGGGTGAGGGCCTGTTCCCTCTGACATTATGTATGTTTTGTTCTAATAATCTACTCAGGTTACGGTCAGCTCTCTAAACCGTGTAAAACCAGGAAACTCCACTGAAGCATTACAGAGCGAATCATTCAGGCAAGTTTCAGTAAAACAAACCACAGATGCCATGGAGAAATCTTTAACTTCTTAATGTCAATAGGACGTTCCATGCCGTCCTAACCGCTCTGGGCTTTAGCGCCATTAGGACGACATGGAACAGCCTAGTTTTTCTGCTTTACTGAAGCAGCTATGGCTTCCTAACTGGGATTGTGTACTGTAGGGCGTGCCTAGCGTCTCTGCGCCTTCCACAAGCTGCTCTTCTAATCCTGCCGGGAGAGAAATTGCCTGCAGAGATTTACTCTGAAATGCAAAGAACATCTGGTAATATGTTACTTGGCATAACAGATCTAATGCTTAACAGCTCATTTCTATTGTAGGTGATGTGCATAGTATTACAACTTATAAGATTGTTCATGAATACAAAGAGACATACAAGACACCAAAGCAACCGTGGCTGCCTC
>NC_069507.1:127066344-127222687 GCF_027579735.1 Bombina bombina | reverse complement strand
AACAAGACAGTTACATATGCCAATTCACATTACTCTGGTAACTTCACAAGTCTGAAAAATCACTCACTTCTGCACCTTGGGATACTGCATTTCTTGGATGACATTTGTGGATTCAGTCTGTTTATCCTTAAGATGTCTTGGCCATATATTGTCAACCCAATCTATTTGATCCACCTGATAGAAAACAAAAATAGAAATAAGAGACTGCAATATACACTAGATATTTCAAACCTATGTGCCATGCCAGTAGTTTATTTTAAGAAATGCCCAAAGCGCTTTGAAAAAAGGCCTAGAAGAAGTCATCACATACACAGTGGATATACAAAGTCTACACACCCCTGTTAAAATGTCAGGTTTCTGTGATGTAAAAAAATTAGACAAAGATAAATAATTTCAGAACTTTTTCCACCTTTAATGTGACCTATAAACTGTACAACTCAATTGAAGAACAAACTGAAATCTTTAAGTTGGAGGGAAGTAAACAAAAAAAACAAAAATAATGTGGTTGCATAAGTGTGCTTATAACTGGGGATGTAGCCGTGTTCAGAATTAAGCAATCACATTCAAAACCATGTTAAATAAGAGTCATCACACACCTGCCATAATTTAAAGTGCCTCTGATTAACCCTGAATACATTTCAGCTGTTCTAGTAGGTCTTTCCTGAGATTTTCTTAGTCACGTCCTGCACAAAAGCCATGGTCCGCAGAGAGCGTCTAAAGCATCAGAGGGATCTCATTGTTAAAAGGTATCAGTCCGGAGAAGGGTACAAAAAGAATTTCGAAGGCATTAGATAAACCATGGAATACAGTTAAAACAGTCATCAAGTGGAGAAAATATGGCGCAACAGTGACATTACCAAGAACTGGATGTCCCTCCAAAATTGATGAAAGACGAGAAGAAAACTGGTCTGGGAGGCTGCCAAGAGGCCTACAGCAACATTAAAGGAGCTGCAGGAATATATGGCAAATACCAGATGAGTGGTACATGTGACAACAATCTCCCGTATTCTTCATATGTTTGGGCTTTGGGGTAGATGGCAAGAGGGAAGCCTTCTCTTACAAAGAAAAACATCCAAGCCCAGCTAAATTTAGCAAAAACAGATCTAAAGTCTCCCAAAAGTATGTGAGAAATGGTGTTATGGTCTGATGAAACCAAGGTTGAACTTTTTGGCCATAATTCCAAAAGATATGTTTGGCGCAAAAACAACACTGCATATCAACAAAAGAACACCATACTCATAGTGAAGAATGGTGGTGGCAGCATCATGCTTTGGGGCTGTTTTTCTTCAGCTGGAACTGGGGCCTTTGTCAAGGTAGAGGGAATTAACAGTTCCAAATACCAGTCAATATTGGCACAAAACCTTCAGGCTTCTGCTAGAAAGCTGAAAATTAAGAGGAACTTCATCTTTCAGCATGACAACAACCCAAAGCATACATCCAAATCAACAAAGGAATGGCTTCGCCAGAAGAAGATTAAAGTTTTGGAATGGCCCAGCCAGAGCCCAGGCCTGAATTCGATTGTACATCTGTGGGGTGATCTGAAGAGGGCTGAGCACAGGAGATGCCCTTGCAATCTGACAGATTTGGAGTGTTTTTGCAAAGAAGAGTGGGCAAATCTTGCCAAGTCAAGATGTGCCATGCTGATAAACTCATACCCAAAAAGACTGCTGTAATAAAATCAAAAGTTGCTTCAACAAAGTATTAGTTTGCACACTTATGCAACCATATTTTATTTTTACTTCCCTTCATCTAAAAGATTCCAGTTTGTTTTTCAATTTAATTGCATAGTTTATAGGTCAATTAAAGGTGGAAAAAGTTCTGAAATGATTTATCTTTGTCTCATTTTTTTACATCACAGAAACTTGCCATTTTAACAGGAGTGTGCAGACTTTTTATATCCACTGTATATAGGGAAAATTATTTACCCGGGTAAACCTGACATTACCCAAGCGGCAGTGGGTAAAGCCTGATATAACATGATAAATCTTCTTAGAGTGCATTGAGTCACTGTATCAAACATATATACAATGCACAGCAATTCACACATCTTCACTATCTTTTTTTGTCTCTGCCTGGGGGGTTCAAGGGGTGCAAAGCCCCCCTTGTAAACTTCATTCCCCAAGGTTCACTTGGGGTGGATGCCAGAGGATCGGTGGGGCACCTTGCTTGAACCCACCAGGCAGAGGCAAAAAAAAAAAAAAAGTGTAGATGGGGGGAGAATTACATTACATTGGGCTTTTACCCACAACTGCTTGGGTAATGTCCATTTTACCCGGGTAACTCTAGGATTACCCAGATTTCTGACTTTACCCATAACACATATACACAATACTAACCATTAGATATGATACTATGTAATATAGAACAATAATATGAAAATGGTACTGGCACTAGGGCCGAGTGACCCTGGAAAAAAGACTGAGCTAAATGTAACAGTTTGGTGCTACACCTAAAAAAAAAAATTAACAATATAAGTAAAGAATAAAGGTTTAGGCTTTAATGAGCACTCTTTCCTAGTCTAAGTAGTAAGGAATTAAAAAATAACTTAATAATTAAATGTAAAAATGAGGAAACAACCTCTATATAATAAATGAAAAGCCACCAACCAAAGTAATCAAGTGAGATAAAAAGCGCATGCATTCACCCCCGTTTTCTGGCCGATATCTGCAGTCGTCGGCATCAGGTGCCAGGGGTGAAAAAACATGCAATATCACTTATAGAATACACAAACTAGTTTCGGCCCAAGTAGTAGCCTTTTTCAATGTAAATAGTAACAAGCAGAAGCCCCAATAACTGTGTAAAGTGCGCAACGACCATAACATGGTAAATGTGTGATATGAGGGTTCTCTGACAGTCACAAAACGTTTTACAATGCAGAGAGGGTCAGTGTAAATAATCACTGCGTACAGTGTATAATGATAATAAGTTTTTACTTTTTAGTATAGGTCAGCATTTAGCACACTAATTACTTGTGTATTCAGACAGTTATTCGAATGAGAACACAACAGGTAAAAAAAAAAAAAAGGAAGGCATTAAAGTAGCCTCTAAACCCCTGCACAACACAAGAAAAGGTGGCAAGGTATCAATTAACCTTTTAACGCCGTTAGGACATTGTATTTCATCCGAATTTTGCTGGGCTTTAGCGTCGAAGGACGGAATACAACGTCCTAACCGCTTGGCTTTCCTGAAGCCACTGGCGCTTCCCTGATGGGATCGCAGTCTAGAGGGCGCGCCTAGCATCATAGGGACGCCCCCTGACGTGATCTCATCATTTAAATCTCGTGATCATGTGCACGATCGCAAGATTTCAATTTGTTTACATCGGAACAGTTGTTCGATGTAGACACGTTAACCCCGGCACAAATGGGTTAAAGACAAGGACCAGTCAACACAGTAGATTTGCATAATCAACAAATACAAGATTACAAGACAATGCAATAGCACTTAGTCTGAACTTCTAATGAATAGTAGATTTTTTTTCTGACAATTTTTAAAGTTATGTCTATTTCCACTCCCCCTGTACCATGCGACAACCATCAGCCAATCACAAATGCATATACGCTATTCTGTGAATTCTTGCACATGCTCTAAAATGTTCTTCCCAGGAGTTTTAGCAATATATTTAATCTCAAAAGAAATCTTTTTTTTTTTTTTTATGGAAATAAATTTAATGGAAATAAATTGGAAAGTGGTTTAAAATTGCATGCTCTATCTGAATAATATATTTTATATCAGTATCTGTGCATCTTATTTTCTATAGGAGTGTCTATTACATGCAGTTGTATGAAAATTAGTGTATAATGTCCCTTTAACTAATGTGCTGCCTGCCTCTAATTAGGTGTTTAACCTCCTATATTGAATTGAACATTTGATCTAATATATCCAATCTAGGAACTAAACAAATGGGAGAAAGGGAGGATACCTCCAAGATTTGTTTGCAAAACAAGTATCTAAGTACAAATCTTGCACGTCATACAAGTCAGTTGTGCAAATTCGGGTCTCCCTTGCACTAAAAAGATTAAATAGTGTTTTTCACATTGTTTCTTATAAAGCATTTAATTTATGGAACCATTTTTAATTACACATCAACTACATATTTTTTTTTATTTTTTTTAAATGCTTACATTAAAATAAGTTTCAGATGGAACTGCCTCAAGACTGGATGTAATATAAGTAGCATTATGAGCAATTCCAAAAAAAATAATAAAGGTACAGCTTTAATATGACAGACTTGCGAAAGAAGTTAACACCCATCAGTATCTTAATACAGAAATCCACTTTTATTTACAAGAAACTAGAAGCAGTGATAAGGCCAGCTAAAAGGCAACACTTACTGTAGTTGGTCTCTGGACGAGGTTCTCTAGTCTAGTGTGGCTGAACTCCAGGCTGATCACATTGTAAAGTTTTTCCCTCTCATCTTCAGGAGTCTCATAGTATTTTGCCCACTGAGCCATGGTCATCTCAATGCCCCTTTGAGTTCCAACATCCATAACATCAACAATGCGCCTGCTCCCTGAAATAACACAGTGTTTAAGACACTTAAAATAACCTAATTTTCTCAGTAACAAATTAGCAACACTACAAATATAATGGAGGTTTCAGAGGCAAAATCTACTTACCCACAAACATCTTCACATCATTAACTGTAAAGCTTGAGTCAGGCATTCTGTTAGGAAAGGGAAGAATAATAAGACGACAATCCTACATATATTTGAAAAGACTGTTAGAAAACATACAGTAGTTAGTGTCAAACTGCAGAACCATAGAAAACAAGAAAACTTGTATATGCAATGTACTTACTTGATGCCAAGACCTTCACAGTTAGGAAATATGAGAGGGTCCCTGAGTCCTCCCTGTTGAATGTATCTCATGTTGAAATCTTTATAAAAAATAAAAAAAGTTTAGTAAATGGTAGACAGGGGTTATTAGCTTTATTTTTCCTCTATCCATAATAGGAGTCTGACCTTTGCCCTCCATATAGGAGATAAAGTTGGCATTGTATTTGTTGGTTCGCAATTTCTCTTCCAAATCAAAGGTTCTTTTGCCTTCAATATCTTCATCAGAGATACCATCATCTTCATAACGACGGCGGAGAGTGCGTCTCTGATAGAGTATGAAAAAAAAAAGAAAGAAACACCAATCAATAATATTATCTGCCTTCCAATGACAGAAATTACTTTAAAACACATCCACATTTCATCTACAGCTTAAAGGGATACTAAACCCAATTGTTTTCATTCATGATTCACATAGACTTATGGATAAAAAGAAACACTTTATTAACAAATATGCAACATACACAAAACATTTAAAAATACAGCTACTACTAGACAATAGGGGGTATTTCACTTCCACTATTTTAATGATAGCCAGGTAGTTAGCTGCTAAATTAAAAAAGGACTGCGTGAGCTATGAGAGCCTATGGAATATTGTCAGTATAGGGAAGCATACAGGAATACACGTATGGAGCCCACACAATCAGTCTATGCGCTCAAAGGCGACCTCCTTTCTGCATACCGATTTAATTGAACACAGTCGGCCGATTTCCAACTGTATCCCTAATACTTATAGACAAACATTCAAATATATCATTTTTTAGGGGGCGGAGCGTAGCCGTGCAATAACATATCTGCACTTTGAAACTGCTCCGTAACATATTCCCACACACTGGCTCTAACATGGTGATTTAAGGGGCAGTTAATAGTTTAAAAGCCTGCAGTCACATCCCTAACTAAAGAATGAGAGGACTGGGCTGTCACCGCACCTCGAATCTGCCCTACGGGGAGGAGAAGAACTCTGGCACCAGAAAGCTGCTTCGGCGACCATCCAACTGAAAGTTCTTGGTCCCCCAGAAGAACCGCATGGCCCTGTGACCCACTCCGTTTAAGTGGAGTCTGTGCAGCGAAGTGACTGGTACAGGGTGAATGGGCCAGAAACAGAACACCGACGGACCTCCGTTAGCAGCCGCACGCCATTACGACACCCACGTGGCGCCTTCTTCACCGTTCATTAGCGGTGCACACGCATTTACCCGGCTGCGAGTAGACCCGCTAGTCCCAACTGGAGTTCTTTTATAGCCGCAGACTCACTCAGGGCAACCAACACCAACTCCAAGGTAAATACCGCCGTAAGGCCTGGGCTTGTACTCACGGGAAGTCTTGGCGAACCGGGAGGAAGATTTTGCAGGCCTACACACTACTTCAAGGCCAACCTTAAACACAGTCCCGGGCTGCGGGTGGAGAGGGTTCCCAAATTAGCCTGAACAATTACTATACAGACGCTTTGCCAGCTTTATAATCTGATTAAATATTAGTGGAAGCCATTTACCCAGAAAGAAAAGAGACATTTTTATTACACCAATGGCATCTAAACAGAAACTGAAAGCAGACAAGAAATCTTGCACCTCTGCCACTACTACCATGTCTTCATTTTTTCATAAACAAGAAAATGATACACTTGATAACGCTAGGGACATCCAACTGGCAGATACACCTGCGGCACAAGATCAGGACACTGCAACACATTCACAGCAGCTTAACTTGATACAGAAGACCATCTCACAGCTCCCCTCAAAATCTGACCTAGCAGATTTAAAATCCTTCATTAAAACGGAGATGTCTTCCCTAAGAAAGAATATTGGATAACTTGGGGCAAGAATAGAATGCTTGGAAGACTGCCAAGACACGTTAAATACCATGATATCTAACGCTAATCATCAAATGGTAAGACAAGACTTTACGTTACAAGCACTCCAACTCAAAGTAGAGGACCTCGACAACCGAGGTCGTAGATGCAATCTGAGGATAAGAGGTGTCCCTGAAGAAGCGACACAGGACTCCCTTACCTCCTACTTGCTGCAGCTATTCGAATATATAGTCCCTGCCCTTAAACTCACTGATTCATCAATGGAACGCGCACACAGAGCGCTGAGACCTGTCCCGAAACCACCTAACCCTCCCAGGGACATTATTATTAAGTTTGCACATTATTTAGAAAAGGAAGAGATTTGGAAACAAGTGCGCCTTCAAAAAGAGATTAAGTTCCAGACTTATAGTATTCAAATTTTCCAGGACATTAGCCCAGCAACGATCGAGAGGAGAAGGGGAATACGCTTTATCACCCAAGATTTACAAGAAAGACGAGTGAAATATAGATGGGGGTTCCCTTTCAGCCTCATAGTCCAACAAGATGGCAGAACACATGTCTACAAGGAACCCGACGATCTGGAAGCTTTTTCAAAAGGTCTAAACATCCCCTTTCCCCAACCAAACCCTAGAGATTCGGACCCGCCATCCACAAGTAGCCAAGCTGACCCCAAACCGCAAAGATCACATTGGACCCAGGCTAATAAGAAGAAAAAAACTGGACTCATTACCAACCTAGATCTCCTTCCTTGGCCACACTTGTAGTGGCCTGTCCACTAAGCAGAAACTCTGACGCTGAGGACACTGATCTTCTCTATCAGGACTCGATAAGTCTATTATTACAATGTTATATGCTCTGTTTGGGGCTGGGATATGGGACTGATGCTGGACTGGCTCAAACTGATTCTCAATTGTTCTGTAATTGTCACTGCTGATTGGGTAAAACTAGCCTCACCGCTTCCCCCCTCTTTTTCCCCCTCCCCTCTCCACGCTTTACCCTACTATTTACCTGCCTAACACCTACATAATCTTCTCATAGTCTGTGAACCGCATGCGATATGAAACATTCCTATGTAATAGAATGAGGGGCTGCTGCAATGTATGAGATACTTATTAGAGGGACGGGAAGCGGGCATTGTTTATCTATCCCTGTAAAAGAACGTGTTTTACGCACCCATGTTCCCCACCCTTATAGAGCAAGTCACCAAATCTTTCCACCCCAGACTCCAAAGGCAAATATTGGCTAAATTTGGTAAGATCTCTAAGGTCTCCCACCCCCAGTCTTATAGCCAGAGAAGGCTAAACTTAATCCCCTTCTGCTCTGCCCCTCCCAGTCCCCTAACCAGACCTGCTAGCACTACACCAGGGTAACCTGAATACCTTAGCAGACTACCCTTTCACCCTAAGCCTCACCGCCTTACGTTTGAATGGCACCTCTGTCCTACTAAATGGTCCAGCTATAGTCGGCTTAGACCGCAAGTTCAGGGGTAGTCACCCTTACCCAACTCTTTGGACCCAACTAGGTTTGGGAATATTAAGCTAAGACCCCTAGTACGGCCAGGTACCCTGTACAGCAGCAATCCCTACTTTGGGCTAACCTTTTTAGTTAGTACATAACTCCCCAAAACTCTTTCTGAAGAGCCTAGTGTTAGATGGGATATGATACCCCCTATTTTCCAACACAAGTTAATGTTGGTTTTTTAAAAAAAACAGAATTTATGCTTACCTGATAAATTACTTACTCTCACGGTGTATCCAGTCCACGGTTTCATCCTTACTTGTGGGATATTCTCAATCCCTACAGGAAGTGGCAAAGAGAGCACACAGCAAAGCTGTCCATATAGCTCCTCTCAGGCTCCGCCCCCCCTAGACATTCGACCAACGGTTAGGAGAAAAAGGAGAACCATAGGGTGCAGTGGTGACTGTAGTTAAATGTAAAAATGAAATTTGAACCTGACCGAATTATCATCGCGGGCCGTGGACTGGATACACCGTAAGAGAAAGTAATTTATCAGGTAAGCATAAATTCTGTTTTCTCTTACTTGGGGTATCCAGTCCACGGTTTCATCCTTACTTGTGGGATACCAATACCAAAGCTTTAGGACACGGATGAAGGGAGGGAACAAGTCAGGTAACCTAAACGGAAGGCACCACCTTTCTACCAAAAATAGCCTCCGAAGAAGCAAAAGTATTGAATTTGTAAAATTTGGCAAATGTATACAGTGAAGACCAAGTCGCTGCCTTACAAATCTGTTTAACAGAAGCCTCATTCTTGAAAGCCCATGTGGAAGCCACAGCTCTGGTGGAATGAGCTGTAATTCGTTCAGGAGGCTGCTGTCCAGCAGTCTCATAAGCCAATCGGATGATGCTTTTCAGCCAGAAGGAAAGAGAGGTAGCAGTCGCTTTCTGACCTCTCCTCTTACCAGAATAGACAACAAACAAGGACGATGTTTGTCTGAAATCTTTAGTTGCTTTTAAATAGAATTTTAAAGCACGAACCACGTCAAGATTGTGTAAAAGTCGTTCCTTCTTAGAAACTGGATTAGGACACAGAGAAGTAACAATGATTTCCTGGTTAATATTCTTATTAGAAACCACCTTTGGAAGGAAACCAGGTTTGGTACGCAAAACAACCTTATCTGCATGGAACACCAGATAGGGTGAATTACACTGCAAAGCAGACAATTCAGAAACTCTTCGAGCAGAAGAAATGGCTACTAAAAACAAAACTTTCCAAGATAATAACTTAATATCTATGGAATGCAAAGGTTCAAACGGAACCCCTTGAAGAACTGAAAGAACTAAATTTAGACTCCATGGAGGAGCCACAGGCTTGTAAACAGGCTTGATTCTAACTAGGGCCTTTGCAAACACCTGAACGTCTGGTACAGCTGCCAGACGCTTATGTAACAGGATAGACAAAGCAGATATCTGTCCCTTTAAGGAACTAGCTGACAGACCTTTCTCTTCTTGGAGAAAAGACAATATCCTTGAAATCCTAACCTTACTCCATGAGTAACCCTTGGATTCACACCAACAAAGATATTTCCGCCATATCTTATGGTAAACTTTCCTGGTGACAGGCTTTCTGGCCTGTATCAGAGTATCTATAACTGATCCAGAGAAACCACACTTAGCTAGGATTAAGCGTTCAATCTCCAAGCAGTCAGTTGCAGAGAAACTAGATTTGGATGCTTGAAAGGACCTTGAATTAGAAGATCCTGCCTTGATGGCAGTTTCCATGGTGGGACCAATGACATGTCCACTAGGTCTGCATACCAAGTCCTGCGTGGCCACGCAGGTGCTATCAAAATTACCGAAGCCTTCTCCTGTTTGATTCTGGCTACTAGCCGAGGGAGAAGAGGAAACGGTGGAAAGACATAAGCTAGACTGAATGACCAAGGCGCTATTAATGCATCTATCAATGCCGCCTTGGGATCCCTGGATCTGGATCCGTAAAGGGGACGTTTGGTGTTCTGACAGGACGCCATCAGATCCAATTCTGGAATGCCCCATAGCTGAGTCAGCTGAGCAAACACCTCTGGGTGGAGTTCCCACTCCCCCGGATGGAAAGTCTGATGACTTAGAAAATCCGCCTCCCAGTTGTCTACCCCTGGGATGTGAATTGCAGATAGATGGCAGGAGTGATCCTCCGCCCATTTGATGATCTTGGATACTTCCTTCATCGCTAGGGAACTCTTTGTTCCTCCCTGATGATTGATGTACGCTACAGTCGTGATGTTGTCCGACTGAAATCTGATGAATTTGGCCTCCGCTAGCTGAGGCACGCCTGGAGCGTATTGAATATCGCTCTCAGTTCCAAAATGTTTATCGGGAGAAAAGATTCTTTCCGAGACCATAGACCCTGAGCTTTCAGGGAGTCCCAGACCGCACCCCAGCCTAACAGACTGGCATCGGTCGTGACAATGATCCACTCCGATCTGCGGAAACTCATTCCCTGAGACAGATGATCCTGAGACAACCACCAGAGAAGAGAGTCTCTGGTTTTCTGGTCCATTTGTATTTGAGGAGACAAATCTGCATAATCCCCATTCCACTGTTTGAGCATGCACAGTTGCAGTGGTCTGAGATGAATTCGGGCAAAAGGGACTACGTCCATTGCCGCAACCATTAAACCGATTACCTCCATGCACTGAGCCAGAGAAGGCCGAGGAATGGAATGAAGAACTCGGCAAGTATTCAACAGTTTTGACTTCCTGACCTCTGTCAGAAAATTTTTAATTTCTACCGAGTCTATTAGTGTTCCCAGGAAGGGAACCCTTGTGAGCGTGGACAGAGAACTCTTTTCTACGTTCACTTTCCACCCGTGAGACCTTAGAAAGGCCAGGACAATGTCCGTATGAGCCTTGGCTCTGTGAAAAGACGATGCCTGTATTAAGATGTCGTCTAGGTAAGGTGCTACTGCAATGCCCCGCGGTCTTAGTACCGCCAGAAGGGACCCTAACACCTTTGTGAAAATTCTGGGAGCGGTGGCCAACCCGAAAGGAAGAGCCACAAACTGGTAATGTTTGTCCAGAAAGGCGAACCTTAGGAACTGATGGTGATCTTTGTGGATAGGAATATGTAGGTACGCATCCTTTATATCCACGGTAGTCATATATTGACCTTCCTGGATCATCGGCAAGATTGTCCGAATGGTTTCCATCTTGAATGACGGAACTCTGAGGAATTTGTTTAGAATTTTTAGATCCAGGATTGGCCTGAAAGTGCCTTCCTTTTTGGGAACTACAAACAGGTTTGAGTAAAAGCCCAGTCCTTGTTCTGCAATTGGAACTGGGTGAATCACTCCCATTTATAGAAGATCTTCTACACAGCATAAAAACGCCTGTATCTTTGTTTGGTCTGAAGACAAACGAGAAATGTGGAACCTTCCCCTTGGGGGAGAAACCTTGAATTCTAGAAGATACCCCTGAGCAACTATTTCTAAAGCCCAGGGATCTGTAACATCTCTTGCCCAATCCTGAGCAAAGAGAGAAAGTCTGCCCCCTACTAGATCCGGTCCCGGATCGGTGGCTACCCCTTCATGCTATCTTGGTAGCAGGAGCAGGCTTCTTAGCCTGTTTACCCTTATTCCAGCCCTGCAAGGGTTTCCAGGTTGCTTTGGGCTGTGAAGCGTTATCTTGCTTTGCGGCAGCAGAGGTTGCAGCAGGTCCGCTCCTGAAGTTGCGAAAGGAGCGAAAATTAGCCTTGTTTTTGGCCTTAAACGGCCTATCTTGTGGAAGGGCATGGCCCTTTCCCCCAGTGATATCCGAAATAATTTCTTTCAGCTCTGGGCCAAATAGGGTCTTCCCCTTGAAAGGAATATTTAACAGTTTCGTCTTGGACGACACATCCGCCGACCATGATTTGAGCCAAAGCGCTCTTCGCGCCATGATGGCAAAACCTGAGTTTTTCGCCGCTAACTTAGCTAGTTGGAAAGCGGCATCAGTGATAAAAAAAAAATTAGCCAGCTTTAAAGCATGAATTCTATCCATGACCTCGTCGTATGAAGTCTCCCTCTGGAGCGACTCCTCCAGAGCCTCAAACCAAAATGCCGCTGCAGTAGTTACCGGAATAATGCAGGCAATTGGTTGAAGCAGAAAACCTTGCTGAACAAAAATTTTCTTCAGCAATCCTTCCAACTTTTTATCCATAGGATCTTGCTAAGCATACAACTATACCAATAGAGGACAGTTGTGCTTTCAAAGTGTTGAAACAGATCCCTCTACCTTAGGGACCGTCTGCCACGCGTCCCGCCTGGGGTCATTTATGGGGAACATTTTCTTAAAGATAGGGGGGGGAACAAAGGGTACACCTGGTCTCTCCCACTCCCTAGTCACAATATCCGCCACCCTCTTTGGGATCGGAAATGCCTCAGTATATACAGGGACCTCTAAAAACCTGTCCATTTTACACAATTTTTCTGGGACCACCATGGGGTCACAAATAGCCAGCGTAGCTAAAACCTCCTTAAGCAGGACGCGGAGGTGTTCCAGCTTAAATTTAAACGCTAAGGAATCTGACTCTGCCCGCTGAGAAACTTTTCCTGTGTCCGAAATTTCGCCTTCAGACAGACCGTCCCTCACTGCTAATTCTGAGTGCTGTGAGGGTACTACAGATAACTCATCTAAAGCTTCTGATTGCTCATCCTCAGTATTTAAAACTGAGCTATTGCGCTTTTTTGGAAAAACGGGCAGTTTGGATAAAAATGCTGCAAGAGAATTATCCATTACTGCTGCTAATTGTTGTAAGGTAATAGGGGCCAATGCGCTAGAGGTAATAGGCATCGTTTGCGCGGGCGTAACTGGTGTTGACACATGGGGAGAGGAAGAAGGACTATCCTCATTACCCTCCGATAAAGAATCATCTTGGGCTACATTTTTAAGTGTCACTGCATGGTCTTTAAAATGCTTAGATGTTTTAGCACACTTTAAACACAAATGCAATGGGGGTACCGCCATGGCTTTTAAGCATAAAGAACAAGGTCTATCTGAAGACTCAGACATGTTTGACAGACTTAGATAGCACTACAATACAGTAAAATTCACTTTTTGAAAAAAACGTTACTGTGCCTTTAAATAATAAAAAGCACCCACTTTTTTACCAAATCACCAAAAAACATCCGATCTGTATGAAATTTTCACCACATGATCCCAATGCTTTGAAATGATTGCACACAAATGTTCAAGTTAATTAACCCCTTATTGCCCAAACCGTAGCCAATTGAAGTAAACTACTGGTTTAACACACTACAGCACGGTGCCACAGTCTTTGCTGTGGCCCTACCTTCCTTTTGGGTTATTTGTAGAAGAATATAAGCCTCCCTGAAGTCCTCCTGCACTCTCAGGACTCTACACGTGAAGCTGCATGAAGATGCCTTGCAAAACAACTGCGCAACTGAGGCGTGAAAATGAGGTCCCCTCCCTCTGCATTCCGGAGTTATGGGGCCTTCCTGAATCAGAATAGGTGTCTTACAATATGCCAGGCTTAATAAAAACCCCAAAAGTGTTCTCAACGTCTAAAACACTTGAACAAATATAAGATTACCCTAATAAAGTAATCGATTTAGCCCATCACAGTGTCTACCAGTATTTTAGCCCTTAACTGAAGCCATCCTTCTATACTGTGTCTCAGAAAATGGCTTACCTTCCCACATGGGGATTTCTATCAGTCTTCTAGCATTACCGGGTCTTGTTAGAAAAAGTGACTGAGCATACCTTAAGCAGTTAAGCCTGCAAACTGTTCCCCCCAACTGAAGTTATCCGGTACTCAACAGTCCTGTGTGGGAACAGCAGTGGATTTTAGTTACAACATGCTAAAATCTTTTTCCTCTCAGCAGAAATCTTCATCACTTTCTGCCTCAGAGTAAATAGTACAAACCGGCACTATTTTAAAATAACAAACTCTTGATTGAAGAAATAAAAACTACAAATCTACCACCAAATACTCTTTACCCTCCCGTGGAGATGCTACTTGTTAGAGCGGCAAAGAGAATGATGGGGGGGCGGAGCTATATGGACAGCTTTGCTGTGTGCTCTCTTTGCCACTTCCTGTAGGGATTGAGAATATCCCACAAGTAAGGATGAAACGGTGGACTGGATACACCAAGTAAGAGAAATTTTATTTCCTTGTTATGTATTTTTTGTTTTCTGATATGTATATATTATGTAATGTTACACTAAAATTGCATGGCCAGCTGTTTGGCCATGCTTGGTTCCTCCCGGTCCGCCCCGCGCACAGACACGCACTCTCGCAAAATCACAAACAGAAGCACAATTAACCGCACGATACACAATTCTAATCCAAAACATAGATAATGGCTAACCTAAAAGCACGATCCCACGTTAGTAATGATATAAACATTTACTCCATCAATGCAAAGGGCCTGAACATACCTTCTAAGAGAACGACAGCCTCTAAAGACTTCCACAGACTTAAGACAGACCTTGTGTTCCTACAGGAAACCCACTTTCGCAAAGGGAAAGAACCCTCCACACGCACATTTGGCACATGCTTCTGGGCATCACACTGCACTAACAAAAAACATGGGGTGGGAATTTTAATTAGGAAAAATGTCCCATTCACGCCAATACAAACGATTAGGGACAGAGAGGGGAGATACCTACTTCTTACTGGCCTACTATATGGAAGACCTATTACGTTGGTTTCAATTTACGCCCCTAACACAGCACAACATTCTTTCATGAAAAAAATTAAAAACCTAGTCCTGGACCATCAGAAGGGCACACTCATAATTTGTGGAGACCTGAACATTGCGCTCAACCCGACTTTAGACTGCTCAACACTACATTCCTCCACACCACTATCAAGAATCTCCAAAGTTAAAACACACCTAGAGAAAATAGTGGCCCAGGACGTATGGAGATCCCTGCACCCGCAGACTAAAGATTACACCTATTGGGCGCGATCCGATATCGATCGCAGTTTGCGGCGCAAGCGAGGGAACCGGCATCGCCCGCAGTTTCAGCTCGCAACTCGAGCCATCCCATATAGGTCGCCGTCAGATGCTAACGTGCCGTAAGTCTCACAAACCAGCGATGTCCAGAAATCTGCGTAAGTACAAATTTCTGGTGTCGCCAGTGACTTGCGGCACGTTAGAAACTGCCGGCGCCTATAAAACCTGACTAAAGTCTAAAACACCCGCACTGTCTAACACGCCTCCCTAACATAGCCCGCACTGTCTAACACGCCTCCCTAACATAGCCCGACACGTCTAACCCTCTATCCGCTATCCCCCCTCACTAGCCTAACAATAAAAAAGCTATTAACCCCTAAACCGCCGCTCCTTTACCCCGCCGCAACCTAATAAAGTTATTAACCCCTAAACCGCCGCTCCCGTACCCCGCCGCCAGCTATATTATATCTATAACCCCCTAAAGTGAGCCCCTAACACCGCCGCCATCTATATTAAAATTATTAACCCCTAATGTAAGCCCCTTACACCGCCGCCATCTCTATTAAAATGATTAACCCCTAATTTAATCTACCTACCCCGCCGCCAGCTATATTATCTATATTAACCCTAAGAATATTATAGTTAATATAGGTATTACATTATATATATTAACTATATTAACCCTAATTATATTAGGGTTAATATAGTTACTATAGTATTTATATTAACTATATTAACTCTATCTAACCCTAACTAAATTTATATTAAATTAATCTAATTCATTTATAAACTAAAATATTCCTATTTAAATCTAAATACTTACCTATAAAATAAACCCTAAGATAGCTACAATATAATTAATAATTACATTGTAGCTATGTTAGGGTTAATATTTATTTTACAGGTAAATTGTTAATTATTTTAACTAGGTATAATAGATATTAAATAGTTATTAACTATTTAATATCTACCTAGTTAAAATAATTACCCAATTACCTGTAAAATAAATCCTAACCTAAGTTACAAATACACCTACACTATCAATAAATTTAATAAACTACAAACATCTATCTAAAAATACAATTAAATTAACTAAACTAAATTACAAAAAAAAAAAAACACTAAATTACAAAAAATAAAAAAAAAAGATTACAAGATATTTAAGCTAATTACACCTATTCTAAGCCCCCTAATAAAATAATAAACCCCCAAAATAAAAAAAATTCCCTGCCCTATTCTAAATTCAACAAATTTCAAAGCTCTTTACCTTACCAGCCCTTAAAAGGGCCTTTTGTGGGGCATGCCCCAAAGAATTCAGCTCTTTTGCATACAACAAATACAATACCCCCCCCCCCCATTACAACCCACCACCCACATACCCCTATTCTAAACCCACCCAAACCCCCCTTAAAAAAGCCTAACACTACCCCCCTGAAGATCTCCCTACCTTGTCTTCACCACACCGGGCCGAACTCCTGATCCGATCCGGGCGATGTCTTCCTCCAAGCGGCAAAGAAGAATTCTTCCTCCGGCGATGTCATCCTCCAAGCGGCAAAGAAGAATTCTTCCTCCGGCGACGTCTTCCTCCAAGCGGCAGCAAAGTCTTCATTCTTCCGGCGGCATCTTCAATCTTCTTTCTTCGCTCCGCCGCCGCGGAGCATCCATCCCGGCCGACTGCTGAACTTGGAATGAGGTACCTTTAAATGACGTCATCCAAGATGGCGTCCGCCGAATTCCGATTGGCTGATAGGATTCTATCAGCCAATCGGAATTAAGTTAAAAAAATCCGATTGGCTGATCCAATCAGCCAGATTCAAGTTCAATCCGATTGGCTGATCCAATCAGCCAATCAGATTGAGCTCGCATTCTATTGGCTGATCGGAACAGCCAATAGAATGCAAGCTCAATCTGATTGGCTGATTGGATCAGCCAATCGGATTGAACTTGAATCTGATTGGCTGATTCAATCAGCCAATCAGATTTTTTTAACTTAATTCCGATTGGCTGATAGAATCCTATCAGCCAATCGGAATTCGGCGGACGCCATCTTGGATGACGTCATTTAAAGGTACCTCATTCCAAGTTCAGCAGTCGGCCGGGATGGATGCTCCGCGGCGGCGGAGCGAAGAAAGAAGATTGAAGATGCCGCCGGAAGAATGAAGACTTTGCTGCCGCTTGGAGGAAGACGTCGCCGGAGGAAGAATTCTTCTTTGCCGCTTGGAGGAAGACATCGCCCGGATCGGATCAGGAGTTCGGCCCGGTGTGGTGAAGACAAGGTAGGGAGATCTTCAGGGGGGTAGTGTTAGGCTTTTTTAAGGGGGGTTTGGGTGGGTTTAGAATAGGGGTATGTGGGTGGTGGGTTGTAATGGGGGGGGGGGGGTATTGTATTTGTTGTATGCAAAAGAGCTGAATTCTTTGGGGCATGCCCCACAAAAGGCCCTTTTAAGGGCTGGTAAGGTAAAGAGCTTTGAAATTTGTTGAATTTAGAATAGGGCAGGGAATTTTTTTTATTTTGGGGGTTTATTATTTTATTAGGGGGCTTAGAATAGGTGTAATTAGCTTAAATATCTTGTAATCTTTTTTTTATTTTTTGTAATTTAGTGTTTGTTTTTTTTTGTAATTTAGTTAATTTAATTGTATTTTTAGATAGATATTTGTAGTTTATTAAATTTATTGATAGTGTAGGTGTATTTATAACTTAGGTTAGGATTTATTTTACAGGTAATTGGGTAATTATTTTAACTAGGTAGATATTAAATAGTTAATAACTATTTAATATCTATTATACCTACTTAAAATAATTAACAATTTACCTGTAAAATAAATATTAACCCTAACATAGCTACAATGTAATTATTAATTATATTGTAGCTATCTTAGGGTTTATTTTATAGGTAAGTATTTAGATTTAAATAGGAATATTTTAGTTTATAAATTAATTAGATTAATTTAATATAAATTTAGTTAGGGTTAGATAGAGTTAATATAGTTAATATAAATACTATAGTAACTATATTAACCCTAATATAATTAGGGTTAATATATATATAATGTAATACCTATATTAACTATAATATACTTAGGGTTAATATAGATAATATAGCTGGCGACGGGGTAGGTAGATTAAATTAGGGGTTAATCATTTTAATAGAGATGGCGGCGGTGTAAGGGGCTTACATTAGGGGTTAATAATTTTTATATAGGTGGCGGCGGTGTAAGGGGTCAGATTAGGGGATAGATAAGGTAGATGGCGGCGGTTTTAGAGGCTCACAGTAGGGGGTTAGTTTATGTAGATGGCGGCGGGGTCCGGGAGCGGCGGTTTAGGGGGTAATAACTTTATTAGGGATTTCGGGGGGGGATCGCAGTTGACAGGGAGATAGACATTGCGCATGCGTTAGGTGTTAGGTTTATTTTAGCAGATCGCGGTTGACAGGGAGATAGACATTGCGCATGCGTTAGGTGTTAGGTTTATTTTAGCAGATCGCGGTTGACAGGGAGATAGACATTGCGCATGCGTTAGGTGTTAGATTTATTTTCTAGTTAGTTTAGGGAGTTACGGGGCTCCAATAGTCAGCGTAAGGCTTCTTACGGCTGCTTTTTGTGGCGAGGTGAAAATGGAGTAAGTTTTCTCCATTTTCGCCACGTAAGTCCTTACGCTGCATATTGGATACCAAATTGCGCGGGTTTGGTATACCTGCCTATGGCCCAAAAAACTGCGGGCGACGGCAGAAATATACGGGCGTAACTTCTAGGTTACGCCGTATATGTGATACCAAATCCGCGCAAATATTGGCGTCGCCGGCTTTTGCGGGCGACGATTTATATCGGATCGACCCCATTATTCATACCCACACGAAACTTACACCAGGATAGACTATGTGTTTGCAGATGTCGGGGGCCTTTCACTATTCAATTCAGCCACGATATACCCAATCACATGGTCTAACCATGCCTCCACATTGTGTTCAATGACTTGGCCCTCCAAACCCATAGAGAGATTTTCTTTGGAGACTTGATGAACAGTTACTGACAGAAGCTGTCAATTTGGGGATCACCTCAGGCTCTCTCACAGAATACTTCGCTCATAATTCCCAACCTGAGACTCATGTTCACACTCTTTGGGAGGCACACAAGAGTGTCGTTAGAGGGGACTTAATAGCCCTCAAGGCACGACTTAATAAAACTAAAAGAGAATATACAACTTCTCTGATCTCACAAATACTCCACCTAGAATCCCTTCACAAGTGATCCCCGACCAATAAAACCCTCGAAATCGAGATTACAGAACTCAGACAGACTAACCTCACACCTCGACAAGACGCATAAAAGACGAGCTTTATATACTCAACAAAAGAATTATGAGGGTAGAAATAAGTCAGGCAGATCATTAGCGAGATACCTCAAACAGAAAACACACCAAAAATACATCATGCAGATTAAGGATAATAGAGGCAACCCCCAGTTCTCCACCTCCAACATTTCTAAAGCCTTCAAATTCTTTTTCCAGAAGCTATATAATATACCTCCCACTGAATCTGGAAACCTACCCCAAAGCTCATCCAGGGCACAAATGATAGAAGACTATCTAAACAAACTACACATGCCACAAATAAACGACCAACAGAAAGAAAAAAACTAGAAAACCCCATTTCACTGTCCGAAATTCAACTAGCCCTAAAACACCTAACCACTGGAAAAGCACCAGGCCCAGGCGGCTTCAGTAACAAATACTACTCCACCTTCCAAGACATACTTATTCCACACATGTTAAAATATTTTCAATCCATAGATGAAAGCAAGTCATTTCCCTCATCCGCGCTGGAAGCCCATATAATTTTAATCCCTAAACCGAACAAACCCCAAGACCTACACAGTAATTATCGTCCAATATCGTTATTGAATACCGATACCAATATATATGTGCGAATATTAGCACACAGAATGAATGAGGTCCTTCCAGACCTGATCCACTTTTTGATCAGGTCGGATTCGTTCCCGGTCGGGAAGCGAAAGACAACACGGTCAGGGTCTTAAATCTGATACATTATGCTAGGTCTAAAAATATTCCCTCTGTGGTATTATCCACGGACGAAGAGAAGGCCTTTGCCTGGGACTTCATGCGCGCCGCGTTAACCCATTTGGGACTGGGCACTAAGTTCCTCACAAGGATTTTCTCATACTCCCAACCTACGGCCAGACTGTTAGTTAACGGGTCACTATCCCCCTCATTCCACATTAATAACGGTACACGCCAGGGCTGACCCTTATCCCCTCTCCTATTTGCTTGCGTCATTGAAGCATTGGCTATCAAGATTAGGCAGAACCCCAGATAACAGGCACCAATATCAAAAACCATAAATAAGTTTTGTCATTATTTGCCAACGACATGCTCCTCACACTTACTAACCCCGAACATTCAATTCCTCACCTTCTCAGCGAATTCACTACCTTTAAGCACCTATCCAACTTCGCTATCAACATGTCCAAATCGGAAATTTTAAATGTTAACATGCAGGGCCCTTCATTGAAAGCCACACGGGAGGTTTCTCCATTCACCTGGTGCACTCATTCACTGAGGTACTTGGGCATCCACCTGACCCCCTTACATGATGACTTATTTAGACTCAATTACATCCCCATCAAGCACAATATAATACGCGATCTCTCCTCGTGGGGCTCTAAAAAATTATCGTGGCTAGGACGCATAGACACCATTAAAATGAACATATTCCCACGTATTCTATACCTCCTCCAGACCCTTCCGATCCCCCTCCCTAAGGCATATCTCCCATCCCTTCAGAGAGCATTTAGCGACTTTATCTGGCGCCCCAGACCACCCAGAATTAGTAGACAAACCATGCTAACTTCCAAAACACAAGGGGGTTTAGGGGTCCCCAACCTTGCCGCCTATCGCCAAGCTATCTTTTTACAACGCCTAGTAGACTGGAACATCCACTTCAACCATAAAAGATGGGTCACACTAGAGCATCTGATAATGGGTAAACCAAACTTAGGAAGGTTATGCTGGAGCATCCCTCATTTATTCAAATCTATCAGCGCCAATAACCCAATAATTCAGGAAACCTTTCGGGTTTGGGAACACACAATCAATACAACTCACTTCATCTCGTCAATCCCCTCGACCCTGACCTCATTGATAGAAAATGGTGAATTCACTACTAGACCCTACACCGCAGAAGCCACCACAAATAGAGATCTCACAATACACAATCTCACTGATAACGAAACCCTACTCTCACGAAACGATTTGGTAACAAAGGGCCTTGACACTTTTGCAGATTGGTTCACCTACGCTCAGGTAACTCACTATCACCAGGCACCAGGGTCATAGGAACATGGTCAGACCCCTGACCACCTTCGAATCCCTTTGCATTCAAGACACCCCCTACGACACACACTATCCATTATATATATGATCCTAACCCACCCCTCCCCGGGCCATATCCCCCCTTATCTTGAAAGTTGGGAAAGGGACCTGGGAGTTATTATTCTACCTCACACGAGTAGACTGATGTTCCAAGCCACAAAAAAATCCTCTATTTCATCCTCAATACAAGAAGTTAACTTCAAACTTTTACACAGATGGTACCTAACCCCGAGGAAATTACATTGCCTTTTCCACACCCAAGATAATAAATGCTGGCGTTGCGGCCACGTTAATAGTGACACTGCCCACGTGGTGGTGGTGCAACAGCATTCAGAATTTTTGGAGAAGTGTGATCTCCGAAATGGAGGCCATACTAACAACCCAATTCTCGATTGATCCCCTGATATGGCTACTACACAAGCCCCCTACTGCAATTAAATATAAACCGTACATCCACTTACTCAATATTATGACCAATGGAGTCAAAGTACTGATAGCCAAAAACTGGAGCAGTAGGGAGGTCCCATCTGTGCGCATGTGGCGCACAAAGGTCTCGGAAATATTAGAATTGGAAGAATATTACTTTCTCAAACACGACAAAATTGACTCCTATAGGGCTGCAACTAACGATTATTTTCATAATCGATTAATCGGCCGATTATTTTTTTCGATTAATCGACTAATCGGATAAAAAGAGAATCAATAATAGTTTTCTATGTTTTAAATAAAATCCACATAATGAGTGTTACAAATATAAACTTCAGACTAAAATTTTACATTAACACAACTGTTTCTTCAATTTTTAAGCAGCAGAGCACAGTTTTATAATCAAACAAAATAAAACCACAAACTGTTTGAAAAGAGGTAGAGCTGGAAAGAGTTAGACTATCACTGTTAATAACATTCTGTTATTCACTCTTTCAGAAACTTTGCATTGAAATGCAAAAATCTCAACATGTCCACATGCTTCTGGCTAAGGCTGGTTCTCTGTTTGCAGCTATATTTCCTGCAGCAGAGAAAAGGCTGTTGAGATGTATAAGTAGGGTTTTGCCAATTTCACAAAAGTGGGATATTTATCTTTGTTATCTCTTCACCAATGCTAAGTGTTTTCTACCTTGGCAAGGGACCTCTCAATAAAGTAACCCTTGACTTCATTCTAACATAAAAATATCTTGAATATCTATATGCAATGGTAAATAACCAGCTATACGGTTAGGGGAAATATCTAGTCTAGTATATATACTTATAAAGGTTGAATCTGGTACATATCACAATTTATTAAAAATATAAAAAAAAACAAAAAAAAACAAAATCAAAAGCGCTAAGGACTGTATATCAATAACAGAACAAAGCCTTACACATATATTTATACAAGTAAAAAGAGCAACCGTATTGCTCATAACAAAGTTCAGGATAGTATTGTGTGCAAGGAGAGGCTGTCACCCTCGCGACATGTAGTGTTAGGTGTAGAGTGCTAGGATTTACATATATACCGGATAATTCTCAAGAGGCAGGCAAACCAGGTTGCGGTGCAGCGTATTCAAAAAATCTCAAACATGTCATGTGACCTTCCTTTTGGTTCTGATAGGGCTTTGTAAACGTACAGTCTTTTAGCGGTTACTTTGAATGCCAGCCAGTATTTCCATAAAAAGGGGGGTTCTGCACAAACAGAAAGTATGCCCACAGAATGGCCCGCTAATATACTTGTAGGAGAAAGTGGTATGACAGATAATCCTGTAAACATATAATTGTAAGAGTAATAATCGCAGCCTGTCAGCTCGAGTACATCAGTAGCGTTAATCAGGCTTACTTTCAACACACTTCAGTTCCATATATCACAGACAAGCCCAAAGTGGCATACTCACGGTAAGGTACCCAGTTGTGATCTAGTTCCCAGCTGTAGCTCAGTCCTCAGCAAACCTCAGCAGTTTAATGCTCACACGCCGTTAACACTACTCAGCCTCTCTCAATGCAACACGCCTTTCTTAGTCAGCTGTGATCCGTGCCGGTGAGGACGTAAGAGCGGAAGTGGAGCCCCTGTGCTCCACAGAAAATGCAAAACAAAACAGTATCCATTAAACGTCCCAGTGTAGGTAGAAAAAATCAACTTGGTTCCAGTTCCATATATAAAAGGCAAATTTTATTGAAATGATTCAGGATAAAACATGTAGATAACTCTCAGCAAGAGAGACAAGTAGAAAGGTCTGACCGGTTTCGGCCCAGTGTGGCCGTAGTCATAGACAGTGACAGGTATTCAGGGAGAGCACCCTATATACCTGTTGACCACTCCCCAAATGGGAGTGGTAACAATCTAACATGATAAGAGAGATGCTCCCTGATTCGCTTACCCACAGGCCTGGTGGTTCTGCCTACGTATTGTTTTTTGCACTGGGTGCATTCAATCAGGTAAATGACATATCTATTGCCACACTTGATGCAACCCCTAGTGTCAAAAACCTCCAACGTTTTGGTTGAGGAAAAGGTCTTTGAAACAACCATGTGATCACATGATTTGCATGTTTTTTTACCACACTTGTATGTTCCCTTGACCTTTAACCATGAGCTACCACTATCCTGCTGGGGCAACATACTGGGAGACAAAATGTTGCCCAGGGTCATGTTACGTTTATAGATGAAGTTACATCCATCGTCCATAACCTGGTAACATATAGTGTGAGAATAAATGTAGAGAAAATGATGAGAAAAAATGATTGGAATGTTTATGCCTATTGTTAACATATCTATGTATTCTTCTCTAGCACTCCCACAGTGTGTGTATGTATATATATATATATATATATATATGTTTTCAATTGCTTTTGCAAAAATATATATATACTTTGTATCCTTTGTATACATACTCCAATCCCAGCTAGCTATGAGGTAAAAGGTGTTTTTAATTTTAACAAATCATGTTAGATTGTTACCACTCCCATTTGGGGAGTGGTCAACAGGTATATAGGGTGCTCTCCCTGAATACCTGTCACTGTCTATGACTACGGCCACACTGGGCCGAAACCGGTCAGACCTTTCTACTTGTCTCTCTTGCTGAGAGTTATCTACATGTTTTATGCTGAATCATTTCAATAAAATTTGCCTTTTATATATGGAACTGGAACCAAGTTGATTTTTTCTACCTACACTGGGACGTTTAATGGATACTGTTTTGTTTTGCATATATTTATACAGTACATATAATCAGCAATAGCAAGCAATACGCTAATAATTGTGCAAACAGATAATAGTGCACATCAATTTAAATAACTCCCATCAATCTAGGGGCAAGGTGTAAACAACAAGCTTGGCACTATATCATGAAAAGAATAGTTCCAGATCACCAGATTTAATATAAACAATCCAACTGATGACTATTATATCTGGGTTGCACATAAGCCAGGGGTAGTTGTAAACGTATACTGTCCTGAAAAAGTGAAAAGTAGACGTCTGTAGACGTCCTTTAGGCTAAGGACATAACCATAAAACACAATACCATATGCAGGAGTTCATTGGAGTGAAACAGCTGGTGTTGGGCACAGACCAACTAATCGATTGAGATTCGTTGACAACTATTTTCATAATCGATTATTATCGATTATGACGATTCGTTGTTGCAGCTCTAGACTCCTATGCGGAACTCACAACTTTGGACCACTTACATCCAAAACAAACATAAGGAAACCAAATAACCACCCTAGAACAGTCAGAAAACTACACACATACCTAATTGCATAAAACGTTGACAAGGGATCCAACAACACCTTATATCTAAAATTGTAATGTCTGGGGCGCGGGCGGACCGGGACCGTTTACTTTTTGTTTAATGTAAATAGTATTATAAATAACTCTTCTTAAAAAGGATAGTTAAGGCGAACTGTCTTGAGCAGAGCCCTTCCAGTTTCTTGCGACCCTACGATCGGACTTTCCCACAGACCTTCAACCCACACCTGATGTCGCAGAATAACCTGCTTGACCACTCTGGGAGGGCCTGCCATCTCAGTGCTTGCTGGCACCTTGTATTTCTACTTTATCCTTAAAAAAACCACAGCTGTTGTTGTACCTGATGATTAGGAGCTGTGCCTCCAACCCTTTGTAACTATATATTTTTACTTACAATAAAGCTGTTCCAAAAAAAAATAAATATATATATATATATATATATATATATATATATAATATATATATATATATAATATATATATATATATATATATATATATATATATATATATATATATATATATATATATATATATATATATATATCAGTTTATAGAACTTTAAGTAAAATACTCATTTATAATTGAGCTTATCATTCAGTATATTTGAGAAATTTGCGCAACCGCCTTAACGTTATATATTCATTTAAAATTAATTGGCTATTCAGTCTCCAACTAACAGGATAACATTAACGGACTATAGGTTGTTATTATATCGTATTCAATGTATCAAAGGCTCTCATTATTTTTAAGTTCTAGTTTGTATCATATCAACAGTTGCGTCCCACATAACTCCGCCCACCGACGCGTTTTGTCACTGGTGCGTGACTTCGTCAGGGCTTAGGGGTGGTCTCAGCCATCTTTGCTTTCTTTTTTTTATATATATATATATATATATATATATATATATATATATATATATATATATATATATATATATATATATATATATATATATATATATATATATATATATATATATATATATATATATATATATATATATACATATGTTGCCATAGTGATCAGTTTAATTGGCAGCGGTGTTTACTGCCTGGCGTCCACATAGAACAGTGCATATTGGCAGAGAGTGCTGAGATAGCCGAACATATAAATCATGTCCTTTGATATGTTTATTTACATTACAGAACATTAAACGAATGTCCTTTCTAATGTGTTTTATTTTTCATATCGTTATCGATTTGGAGTTTGAATCAAAGCGTATTATTCAATAATAATGAATATATCATTCTGTTTCTCTTTTTATATGTACAGTATATCTACCATTATACAGATATAATTCATTATTAGTATGGTACTTGTGTCATTTTAATGACTGCGGGAATACTAACCCTTGGTAATATCAATCATTAGGATGAAGAAAAGATAATATCTTTGGGTATAAATATGCCATATACCTTTAAGATTTGGTTGACAATATCTTATATTATGACTGATTTTGACATCATTCACGGTCAATAAAGATACAATATCCATGACAATTTTAAGCCTTCTATATAAAACTAACCACATGTATATAAAGGTGTATATTTTTAAATGTAAACCATGTTATACACCTTTAAGACTTGGTTAAGAACATTTTTTGATCACGCTAATGATTGATATTACCAAGGGTTAGTATTCCCGCAATCATTAAAATGACATAAAGTACCATACTAATAACGAATTATATATGTAGATATCCTGTACATATAAAAAGGTAAACAGAATGATATATCCCATTATTATTGAATAATAAGCTTTGAATCAAACTCAAAATAGATAATATGAAAAATAAAAACATTAGAAAGGACATTTGTTTAATGTTCTGTAATGTAAATAAACAAATATCAAAAGGACATGATTAATATGTTCGGATATTTGAGCACTCTCTGCCAATATGTAGTGTTCTATGCGGACGCCAGGCAGTAAACACTGCTGCCAATTAAAGTGACAGTCTACACCAGAGTTTTTATTGTTTTAAAAGATAGATAATCCCTTTATTACCCATTCCCTAGTTTTGCATAACCAACACAGTTATATAAATACATTTTTTACCTCTGTGATTATCTTGTATCTAAGCATATGCAAACTGCCCCCTTATTTCAGTTCTTTTGACAGAGCCAATCAGAGCTGGATCACTGGAACTCCACGTGCGTGAGCACAGTGTTATCTATATGACACACATGAACTAACACCCTCTAGTGGTGAAAAACTGTTAAAATGCCCTGAGAGAAGAGGCGGCCTTAAAAGGCTTAGAAATTAACATATGAACCTCCTAGGTTTAGCTTTCAACTAAGAATACCAAGAGAACAAAGCAAAATTGGTGATAAAAGTAAATTGAAAAATGGTTTAAAATTACATTCTCTATCTGAATCATGAAAGTTTAGTTTGGACTAGACTGTCACTTTAAACTAATCACTATGGCAACATATGCCTATAAAAAAAGCAAAGATGGCTGAGACCACCCCTAAGCCCCAACAAAGTCACGCATGAGTGACGAAACACGTCGGTAGCAGGAGCCATGAGGGACATAACTATGGATATGATACAAACTAGAACTTAAAAATAACAGAGCCTTTGATACGTTGAATACAATATAAATAGCAACCTATAGTCCGTTAATGTTATCCTGTTAGATGGAGACTGAATAGCCAATTAATTTTGAGTGAATTGATAACATTACGGCGGTTGAGCAAATTGCTCAAATACAACGTATGATATGCTCAATTATAAATGGAGTATTTTACTAAAAGTTCTATAAAACTAATATATATGAATGTTTGTCTATAAGTATTAGGGATACAGTTAGAAATCGGCCGACTGTGTTCAATCACAGCGGTACGCAGGAAGGAGGTCGCCTTTGAGCACATAGACTGATTGTGTGTGCTCCCCTATACTGACAATATTCCATAGTTTCTCATAGCTCACGCAGTCCTTTTTTAAATTTAGCAGCTAACTACCTGGCTATCATTAAAATATTGGAAGTGAAATACCCCCTATTGTCTAGTAGTAGTAGTTGTATTTTTAAATGTTTTGTGTATGTTGCATATTTGTTAATAAAGTGTTTCTTTTTATCCATAAGTAAATTTGGTATAATAGTGTGTAATTCAGCACTGGTCTTAAAGCCCCAAACCCTTGTTTGGATCCCTAATCCGACATAGGATTCAGATAGAGCATGCAATTTTAAGCAATTTTTAAAATTTACTCCTATTATCAATTTTTCTTCGTTCTCTTTTTATCTTTATTTGAAAAATCTTATGAGACGGTCCATTTTTGGTTCAGCACCTGGGTAGTACTTGCCGATTGGTGGCTAAATGTACGCACCAGTCAGCAAGCACTACGCAGGAGTTGAACCAAAAATGGGCCATCTCCTAAGCTTACATTCCCGATTTTCAAATAAAGATACCAAGAGAACGAAGAAAAATTAATAGGAATAAATTAGAAAGTTGCATGCTCTATCTGAATTAGGAAAGAAAAGGAAAATAAAATGTGGGTTTAGTATCCCTTTAAGTTAGATGTTTATAGTGGAGAATGTTCCTGCAGATCACACTATTTCACTAAGGTCTGTCATGTGAGAAAACAAAAAAAATATATACTTAAAAGGTTAGAAAGGACACTCCATGAATAAACACATACCGTTTTTTTTTTACACACACATACTACAAGTCATTTGCATTTAAAACTATATATTCAAAGATAACTTGACCTTAGTTTATACTTATATATCTCCCTTGCTCCAAGACATTCAACTGCTTTCTAATTTTTTATTTTATACATACCTCATAAGGTTTGCTGAAGAGTAGACCATATTTGTTTTTATGCCTTTAAGGCAACAACAGTTAAAACACATAGCAAAAATAAAAGCACGAAACCTGGGTCATAAAATTTTACTTCTGGACTCTAAATTTCATCATACATAATTATGATTTATATTAAAAATAGCTCTCGCAAAAGAAAAGTCTAGCTCCTAAATTTCAATGAAATTGTTTATTCTGACATGGAGATCAACCACAAACATGAAAAACCCCTGACAGATCTCCAATTACATGTCACAGACTGATATTAAACATAGCCTTAGCAAAATTGCCAAGATACACTTTCAGTCATCTTCTCCATAATCCCCATGAGACAGCAAAGCTTTGAAGAAGAAAAAAAAAAAAGACAAGATACTCAAGGGAATGACACCTTGGAGAAAAAGTATATGAAAACAGAAATTACACACAGGAAAATCCTCTTATATAATATGGTCACAAACACATATGAGAGGATATACAGTAGATATAGATTAATTAAACAGAAAATTGGCAGATCTAAGCAAGTATCCCCAGATAGGATACAGCAAGAAAACACACTTCTGGACAGATGTTTCGAGTTATTTGAATGTCATCTATTTTAGCCAGAGTTCCCTGGTGCATTGGTAACAATGTATACAAAGTATTTGTGGGGGTAAGCAAGCAGAGATACTTGCCTAGATCTGATAGTTTTCTATTAAATGATTCTATATCTCTTACTTTTAAGTAATGGAGGATACTAATCTCTTGGTTTTATCTCCACCATAACTCAAATAAGTACTGAGAGATAGAGATATCTATCACTATACATTATCCAAAATGAAAACCAGACTAGCTTGTCTAACTCCTTAACACAATATTTTAGAACTACAGAGAGATAGAGATACACACACCATAAACTCATTTATTTTAACATAATGGGTATGGGAACCTGGTCCCATCCATTCAGTACTGCCACAACAATATCCTGATAGTTGCCCTATACAAAAAAAGAAATGCATAATTTCACATTTATTTACCTGGCTTTAACACAAAGAAACCATACTCAACTAATAAACAAATATAAATAGTATCTTACCAGTCTACGGCTGTAACGCACTCGCTCGTCTTCCATTTCTTAATTTGCGCACACTGTCACTCCACAGAGGACGAAGCAGGAGACAGCCCAGTAATCTCCTGAGCTTTGGTTATCTATGAGGGGAAAGTATAAAGCAACTGTAAAAAAATAAATAAAAAATATTGCACTAGTAAAGGGCTTGACAAATTTGTTCAAAATTTAGGAGCCAGCCGATCATTTAATAGCATAATATAAAACAAAAAAAATATTTATATGTGTTTATAGTATATTTATATACAAATATGTATACACACACACACACACACACACACAACATACATAGAAATTATTAGCTACAAGGCTAAGAAAGGATGTAGCCTCACCAAGCTAAATTTTAGGTGCAACTGTCAAGGGGAAGGGAGGGAGGATCATCCATGGGTGTCTTAAAACTTTAATCCAGGGCCTAATTTAAAGGCGCCACTGGCTCCCTAGTTTGTTGAGCCCTGCACTAGCAATTTATTAATCTTAGTGATCTTCGTAGAAAATGTTGCCAGTGGGGTGGTGGTATGAAGTAGCTAATGTGAGCAGTGTAATACTTTGCATTATAACAACATTTTCTGTTATTTATAAGTGTGTTACTTAAAAAGGGACAGTCTACTTGATTTGTTTTTATTGTTTAAAAAGATAGATAATGCATTTACTACCCATTCTCCAGCTTTGTACAACCAACATTGTTATTATAATATACTTTAGAACCTCTACATTTGGCTGTTTCTAAGTCCCAGCAGGCCATCCCTTATCTCAGTGCTTTTAAAATATTGCACAACAGCTAGACAGTGTTAGTTAATGTGTGCCACATAGATAACATTGTGTTCACTCCTTTGGAGAAAATATATGGTTATGCAAGAACCAGCACTGATTGGCTAAAATGCAAGATTGAAAAAAGCACTAGAATAAAAGGGCAATCTGCAATAGCTTAGATACAGATAATCATAGAAGCAAAAAAAGTATTTTAACAAAACAGTGTTGGTTATGCAAAAGTGGGGAATAGGTAATAGACATAATTTGTCTTTTTTAAAAGAACAATATGCAAAGCTCAAATTAATTTAGAGCTGCAACAACTAATCGGCATAATCGATTATGAAAATAGTTGTCAACGAATCTCATAATCGATTAGTTGGTTTGCAATTGTTTGGTCTGTGCACAGAACCAGCTGCTTTACTCCAATGAGCTCCTGCACATGGTATTGTGTTTTATGGTTATGCCCTTAGCCTAAAGGACTTATACAGACATTTTACTTTTCACTTTTTCAGGACACTATAGGTTTCTTTTTAAGTTTACAACTACTCCTGTCTTATGTGCAACTAAGAAATAAAATAGGAGTCATAATTTGTATTGTTTATATAAAATCAGGTGTTTTGGGACTATGCTTTGCATGATACTTGAGCTGCAACAACTAATCGTCATAATCGATAATAATCGATTATGAAAATAGTTGTCAACGAATCTCATAATCGATTAGTTGGTTTGCAATTAGTTGGTCTGTGTACAACACCAACTGCTTCACTCCAATGAGCTCCTGCACATGGTATTGGGTTTTATGGTTATGTCCTTAACCTAAAGGACGTCTACAGATGTTTACTTTTCACTTTTTCAGGACAGTATAAGTTTACAACTACCCCTGGCTTATATGCAACCCAGATATAATAGTCATCATTTGGATTGTTATATTAAATCAGGTAATTTTGAACTATGTTTTGCATGATATAGTGTCAAGCTTGTTATTTACACCTAGCCCTAGATTGATGGGAATTATTTAAATTGATGTGCACAATTATCTGTTTGCACAATTATTAGCAGATGCTTGCTATTGCTGATTATATGTACTGTATAAAAGAAATGTGTAAGGCTTAGTCCTGTTATTGATATATAGTCCTTAGCGCTTTTGATTTGTTTTTTTATTGTATTTTTATATTTTTAATCAATTGTGATAATATGTACCAGATTCAACCTTTATAAGTATATATCTGTTATTTTTAGAGCGGACTAGATATTTTTCCCTAACCTTTTAGCTGGTTATTTACCATTGCATATAGGATATTAAAGATATTTTTTATGTTAGAATAAAGTCAAGGGTTACTTTATTGAGAGGCCCCTTGCCAATGTGGAAAACACTTTGCATTGGTGAAGAGCTAACAAAGATAAATATCCCACTTTGGTGAAATTGGCAAAACCCTACTTATGCATCTCAAGCACCTCAACACCATCTGAGTGCCTCTTCTCTTTGCCTCAGGAAATATAGCTGCAAACAGAGAACCAGCCTTAGCAAGAAGCATGTGGAATTGTTGAGATTTTTGCATTTCAATGCAAAGTTTCTGAAAGAGTAAATAACAGAATGTAATAACAGTGATAGTCTAACTCTTTCTAGTTCTACCTCTTTTCAAACAGTTTGTGGTTTTATTTTGATTAATTATAAAACTGTGTTCTGCTGCTTAAAAATTGGACAAACAGTTGTGTTAATGTAAAGTTTTAGTCTGAAGTTTATATTTGTAACACTCAGTATGTGGATTTTATTTAAAATATAGGAAATTGATTATTTTTTATCCGATTAATCGAAAAAATAATCGGCCGATTAATCGATTATGAAAAAAAAATTTAGTTGTAGCCCTACATGATACAGTGCCAAACTTGTTATTTACACCTAGCCCTAGATTGATGGCATGTGTTATATGAATTGATTTCACTATTATCTGTTTGCACAATTTTTAGCGGATTGCTTGCTATTGCTGATATATGTACTCTATAGATAAATGTGTAAGGCTGTGTCCTGTTAAGATATATAGTCTTTAGCCCTTTTGCTTTTTTTTTTTTTTTATATTTTTAATTAATGGGAATATGTACCAAATTCAACCTCTGTAAGTATATATCTGTTATTGTAAGAGTGGACTAGATATTTTTTCCCCTAACCTTATAGCTGGTTGTTTGCCATTGCATGTAGATATTCAAAAAAAATTATGTCAGAATGAAGTCCGGGCTTTCATTGTTAAGAGGCCCCTTGCATTGATGGAGAGCTAACAAGATAAATAGCCCACCTTGGTGAAATTTGCAAAACCCTACTTATGCATCTCAATGCAAAGTTTCTGAAAGAAAGTTAAACAGTGGTAGCTTATCTCTTACTAGTTCTACTTCTTTTCAAACAGTTTGTGATTTCGTTTTGCTTAATTATAAAAATTTGTTCATTGGACCAACAGTTATTCTAATGTAAAGTTGTAGTCTGAAGTTTATATTTATAGCACTCAGTATGTGGATTTTTATTTTAAATATAGGGGGGGGAAAAAATATTTTTTATCAGATTAATCGAAAAAATAATCGGCCAATTAATCGAATATGAAAATAATTGTTAGTTGCAGCCCTAAATTAATTGCATCATTTAACAGATTGATGTAATGATGTGTGCAACAAATATTGGGGGGGGGTGTAATACAGGTCCAAATCCCCAAATCTGGAATTCCAAAACCACTTTTTCCCTGCCTGTAAATTGCAATTTTCTCTGCCTGTGTCCTTGATTTATTTTTTCAAAATGCAGATGATAGTCTATATTTGTTTACAACAACATATACAAGTCTGGAATTACAAAATCCAAAACATTCTGAATTTAAAAAAAAATATATATATATATATATATATATATAAAAAATTACCAATTTTCCCTGCCTGTAAGAAAGTCACAATATTCCCTGCCTGTGTCTTTGTTTTTTGTGTTCTAAAATGCAAATAATAGTGTATATTTATTTAAAACAACAAATATTACCTTTCTGATTTACAGGACTTCACTAGCTTCCTGAGGGTGCTATGTATACAAAAGTATTAAATAATATATAAAAAAACTACCTTTAGGTTACATGTATAACCTGGTAAATTACATGTACATATTGCCTGAATGACATAATATATTGTTGATTACATTTTGTCCAATTTCCTTTTCAAACTGTCCCATTTTACAAAGTATTCCAAAATTCAAACTATTCCGAAATCCAAACCTTTCCCGGTCTCAAGCAGTTTGGATAAAGTGTTTTCTTCCTGTATTAGCTTTAATTTTATTTGGCCTAAATTTTAGCTGGGTTTTCAGTAAAATCAGCTGGATGTTCCCATTAAAGATATGAAATCCAAACTTTTTTCCTTTCATGACTCAGAGCCACCAATCAGCAAGCGCTACCCAGGTTGCTGAACCAAAAATGGGCCTGCGCCTAAGCTTACATTCCTGCTTTTTAAACAAACATACCAAGAGAACAAATAAAATGTGATAATAGGAGTAAATAGAAAGTTGCATGTTCTATCTGAATCACGAAATAAAAAAAATGGGTTTAATTTCCCTTTAAATAGGTTCTGGGGTATGTAATAAGATTGCTGTCAAAAAGACAAGTATGTGTGATTCTTTATCATTGTACATAAATTGTGGCAAACAAATAAAAAAAAAAAATTAAAAAAAAAATTACAAAATACAATTTTATTTTAATTTTTTAAGTAAAATTTTGTTTTTTGGAAGTACATTTTTGTTTTTTGGAAATACGATTTTTTTTTATTTTGGAAGTACACTTCCAGCATGTGTCAACACACTGTCAAAAATAAATACCAGTTCCCAATTTGCTAAAGGACTTGTGATGTCACAGAAAGTCAGTTCAGCAGTTTCCCTGAAAACTAGCTACTGCTTTTTTAGTTTTAATTAAAATGTGGAGAACTGATTAAAGGGATACTGAAGTCAATTTTTTTTCTTTCACGATTCAGATAGAGCATGAAAATTTAAGCAACTTTTTAATTTACTCGTATTATCAATTTTTCTTCATTCTCTTGGTATCTTTATTTAAAAAGCAGGAATTTAAACTTAGATGCCAGCCCATTTTAGGTTCAGATGCCAGCACATTTTAGGTTCAGCACCCTGGATAGCGCTTGCTGATTGGTGTATACATTTAGCCACCCAGGTTGTTCACCAAAATGGTCTGGCTTCTAAACTTACGTTCTTGCTTTTCAAATAAAGATACCAAGAGAATGAAGAACATTTGATAATAGGAGTAAACTAGAAAGTTGCTTAAAATTGCATACTCTATCTGAATCACAGAAGAAGAAAAAAATTGGGTTCAGTGTCCATTTAACATGCCTAAAGTGATTATTCGCATAATACAATACAAAACTATACAGAGGAATATTGATTTTGATGTTTTAATTACAGTTTTCATGCTAGCAGGAAAACTGTAGTATATAGTGTTATTTCAGAATATGTTTTTATGTTGTCATTTTATCATACAACACTTTAACCTTTTAACGCTGTTATGCCGTTCTATTCCGTCATAATTACACTGGGCTTTAGAGCCGTTATGACGGAATAGAACGTTATAACCAACAGCTGACCTGAAGCCTACTGCACTTCCTGTATTTCATTGCGGTCTGGAGGGCGTTCCTAGGGTTATAGGAATGCCCCCCAGACCCAATCCAATAATTGAAATCTTGCGATCATGTGCACGATCGTGTGATTTTAATTTGTCTACATCGGAACAGTTGTTCCGATGTAGACACTTTAACCGCAGCAGGAAAGGGTTAACATGCCTAAAGTGTTTGATCAGCCTTGTTTTTTGTACAATAATGTGCTAAGAAATATTGATTTTGTCAACCATTTCTCCAAATTTAATTAAAAGCAAAACAGACAAGTCCTTTAGCAGAATGGGAACTAGCATTTATTTTTAAAGTGTTTTGACACATGCTGGAAGTGTAATTCCAAAAAGAAAAAAAAAAATTGTATTGTATTTCCACACACAAAAATAAAAAAAAATTGTATTGTATTTCCACACACAAAAATAAAAAAAAATTGTATTATATTAAAGATTTGTATTTAAAAAATAAATTGTATTTACAAAGAAAAAAATATTGTATTTGTATATTTAAAATTTGTATTTGAACATCTCAATTTATGTACAATTAAAGAATCACACACACTTGACTTTTTTACAGCAATCTTATTCTATATGCAGATGTGTTGTGGGTGCTCAAAAAGTTAAGTCCAAAAAATGTTATTTAATCCAACATTAAGTGATTCAGAGGAATAAAAAAAGAAAAGGGGAATAGTCACAAAGCCGCCCTTATGCGTTTTAGCTTGAGTGCCATAATCATAGCAATCTTATTCTATACTGGGAGACCTCTGCATGTTGTACAAATTGTGTTGGTGTGCACTGTTGAGATTTATTTATAAAGCTTAGCAATTCGACCACTGTATAAATGCAACATAAGTGCAAGAACACTTATACAAATAACATTGTAATGTACGTAAAAGACCATTTTAAACTTTACAAAGTTTTTCCAGATAAATAAATGAATACAATTCTTTTATCCAAAACATCAACTCTTGTTGCCATCGTTCGTCAGTCTCACGATGGAAAAGTACAGCTGATTACCTACAGGCAGCACAACCTAAATTTTACAGAATTTTTAAAAAGTCAGCTGTGGAGTAACCATGCATTTCCACTGCAGAGTTTAACATAGACAGTGATTGACAGCTACATACAAATGCAATGGCTTACAGTAGTTTCCATTTCTGTTGGAAACTGTGTACATTGACACTTATTACCACCAGTTTAATACAGTAATTGAAACTTGGTCTGTGTGTTTAAAAGGAATAGTCTAGTCAAAATTAAACTTTCATGATTCAGATAGAGTATGCAATTTTAAGCAACTTTCTAATTTACTCCTATTATCAAATTTTATTCATTCTCTTGCTATCTTTATTTGAAATAGCAAGAATGTAAGCATAGGAGCCGGTGTTCTGGTAAGAGGGCAAACTTTGGAAAACAGCGGACCATGTCACTTCCTGTGACATTACATCAGCTGTTTCACAAATTTTGGAGCTAATGCGCATGAGTGCCAGCGTCTCATCACATACCTGGCCGCATAGGTCACTGGTAAACAATTTAGATCTGTGAAATTCTGGAACTCTTTCTAGAGCGCATGCATGGCATTTTGTATCACAAATGATGCGCTCATGGAAAGCTGTTTATTCGTCTCCTCTGCAATATTCGCAACTTCGCCCCCCCCTCACTGCAACTACTCCCATTACTACTACTACTCTAAATCTGAGTTTCCGGATATTACAACCTGTTTGTTTAAACATTTGTTGCAGCAGTAAATCTATTAGTTGATTAACAAAGAGAACAATGAATTGGAGATGTATGAAACACAATGACATTGAAGGGAGCCTGTGGAAAAGCTGCATTGGATCAACAGAGGAAGCAGTGGCGATAGCCGAGTGGCTGTTTGTCATACACGAGCACGGAGACTCAGATTTAGAGTAGTAGTAGTAGTAATGAGAGTAGTTGCAGTGGGGGGCCGAGATCTGAATGTTGCAGAAGAGCCGAATAAACAGCTTTCTATGAGCGCACCATTTGTGATACAAAATCCCACGCATGCGCTCTAGAAAGGGTTCCAGAATTTCACAGGTCTAAATATTTTACCAGTGACGTATGCGGCCAGGTATGTGATGATGCTGGCACGCATGCGCATTAGCTCCAAAATTTGTGAAACAGCTGATGTAACGTCACAGGAAGTGACATGGTTCACTGTTTTCCAAAGTTCGCCCTCTTACCAGAACACCGGCAAATTTTTGGTTCAGCACCTGGGAAGCACTTTTTGATTAGTGTCTAAATGTACCCACCAATCAGCAAGCGCTACCCAGGTGCTAAACCAAAAATGGACCGGCTCCTTAGCTTTATATTCAAATAAAAATAGCAAGAGAAGATAGATAAGGAGTAAATAAGAAAGTTGCTTAATATTGAATGCTCTATCTAAATCATGAAAGTATATTTTTGACTAGACTATTCCTTTAACCCTCTTATGAAGTTCAACAAATTGTTTTATGCAAGCAATAGTGCAATAAAGAAAATGCTTTAACACAGAGCAAATTTTTATTCCACTTATGTCCCTTTAACTCCTTAGCATCAACGGACATACTCTCTACATTGGCTGTCGTAAGGGCTTCCAAGGGCTTTAGAAACACAGGTCTCATCGACAGCACTGAGGCATACAGAATCAGTGGTCTTGTCAGTCACCAAGAAACTCACTCAGGAAGCCCCTGCGATGGCAGACATACAGTGTATGGCAGCTGTTGCAAAATAAGGGTCGATTTCTTATTGAAGTGATTGTAAATGTAAACACTTCTTTGAATACAATAGGTGCAGATGTCATTTTTATTATTTTTTTTTTTTTTTTATTTATGCTGGAAAAGTGTTTCTTAAAAAAAGGATGCATTAAGTGTTTCTTAAAAGGCCTGCATTTTGCTCTGCTGTCTTCCCCCTACCAATTTTATTATATTTTTGTTTTGGTAATTCTTACGCAGAAGTTGGCACAGTTAATGTGATAGTGGGTTGGGCTCCAGAGCCTATGGAAACCTGCTGGACTAACTGCAGTGCAATACTCTTATCTAGTCTAAATCTAGAGTAGATGCTGGGTGCGCACAATATAGTCCATGTATTGAGCAGGTGGGACCACTGTATAAGTCCCTACACTGCAGAAACGAATGGGGAGGGGGCAGAGAGAACATATTTAAATGGTTGGACACTTATTGGGATAAAAAAAGTACTTAATTAAGACAGAGTTAGTATTTTGCTTTAGAGCAGCTTGAAGTTTATATACACTTCATAAACTCCTTGTCATGAAGTGTATATGTCATTATAGTCTACATCAGTTATCAGCAAGCCATTGTCATCTTGCCAGCAACCAAAGCTAGAAAACCATGTCTTATCTGCAACGAAAACCGAGTTAAGCCACAGGTATTCTACTGGTAACCATAGTGGGATTAAGCCACTTATCGCCAATTAAAGGGAGCTTAGCTGTGGTACATGTATCCTATTTGCACCCATGGGAGGGTTAAGCCATGGTGCACAACTTTCTGACAACCATGGGGGTGTGGTTTTTTTGTTGTGCATAAACTTTAATGACAACCACTGGTGGGCTTAAGCCATAATACAGGTGTCTGCACATGGGCAACCCCAATGGTTTGCAAAACCACTGTGAACAAGCGCTATAGGCAACTGTTGGGGGGGGTGCAAAGCCACTGCACATGCATGTTATAGGCAAATGGGAGAGGTAGCAAAACCACTGTGTACACACACTATAGGCAACAGGGAGGGGTGCACAAGTGATAGTCAGCCAAGTCAGTGTATAGATATAACACCATAATCACACCCAAGATGTTTCCGGATCCAAGATTATGAACAAAATGGAAAAGTGCTTGCAAAAAAGACAATTGGCTACACATCACAACCAGATACTGTACTGCACTTGGAACACCTGACTAGACACCACAACCAATCAAATACTGTACTTTTGAGCGCATAAGCAGGTATGTTCTTAAACTAGGAACAGTGATGGCACATGCAACCTGTGAATATGCAAATGAGGTGTATAGCAGGTCCCCATTGGATGAGCAACTAAATAATGGACTTATGTAATGTGACCAATATAAAGTAGTCACCGTTCCCATTACAGCTGATAACTAAAACCACACAGCAACATAAACCATTCTCAACACACAAGCCTCAGATGCACGTCATAAACAAAATAGCCTAAAAAGTTTATTTCCATAAACCTGTTACTAATGTCATGATGGGAACTGCATCAAACATAAAAACAAAAACACAACTGTGACAGAAACTCTACATAACCCAACGATTCCATTTAATGATACCCATATACACTGGGTCTTTACTCAGGTGTGTTCATCCACCACCTCCAAGCTCACCTCAGCTCGGGGGACCCATCCCTCCGGATGCTTTGTTGTTATCTGCCTACCACAAAACTGCTTTTATCAATATGCGCCGCTAGTTGTCAGCGCTCCGCAAATGGTTCTTTCACCACAACCCGGTATCGATATGACGTCACTGAGTCGCAGTTTTTGACGACACGACCCCTTTGCAGGAAGTTGTCGCCTCAACTGTACTGTAAAGGGACCGGGACGAAAGACGCCGTCGGCGCCATTTTGGACCGGACCAGAAGTGACGTAATTGGATAGGAGTCTGTCACTCAAGACAGAAGGCAGGTCAAAGAGAAGACACCGCCTCACAAAACTGACGCCTTAGTAGGCGGGGAAATGTTGTCAATCTCAGTAATTATAACACGATAGTTAAACTAATATACTGTAATCGTTGCTAGAAGGCCGTTAAAGTCATATAAAGAAAGATGACTTTATAATACGGCGTCTCAAAAAAATATATCGTCAGACAACAGTCCAAATTACAGAGGGAAAGTGTGTTTTTACGCTTTATATGGTATTGGTATGGCCCTGCAACGATAACCGCCCGTCTCCAAAATGGCCACCAAGTATTCTACTACTTCTGGTCATGAGGTAAATTCGGAATATGTTCATTGACTCACGTGCGCCATGGCAGGCTACGGCAATCTGATTGGATGGACGGCCTGACATTTATCAAAGATACCCACTTACTTACAAGCAAAGAGATTGCAGAGCGAGCAGTTGAATATGATGCTATGCTTGAGCTGCTCTGATGTTTAGCTTTAACGGCTTATGACGTGTTCTAGTTTACAAAATATTATTAGTAGCGTGGACCAAAGGGTTATAGAAATAGTAACGCAAATCCCCTTAGCCTAAGAAGATTAGCATAGTTAGGATAAGTAACAGCTATGTGTTCACCTGCTGCATAACACAGTAATCATGTTCTATTATACAATGTCAAACCATGCACCAATAGGATACACATAAGCTGTTACAGGTCTATTTTATATTCTAATACTGATACTTATATAGAGACAAAACAATACGAGGCTGAAGTTGGCTTCTTATTCACTGAATTTGGCTTCTTATTCAGCCAGCTTCTTATTCTGCAACTAATTGCAGTCAGCAAAATAAATCATCTAAACAAAATATCTAGCATTATTTGTATATTTATATTGTACATTTTCCCAAAATCTAAACAAAACTTACATTTTATAGAAATTCATGTTATATTCATGCAATAAACAGATGACAAACATGGCACAATTTATTTTTGAACAGGTAACCTATATTAAAAGTGTTAAAATCCTTTGGTCCACTGATTTCTGTGTGGATATATACAGGGTATGAGCCCCTTCATAGAATCCTTGTTTTCAGCCTGGCCCAAGGTTTTTTACAGTAGAAACAAACTGGCACAAATCTTGCCACCTCATATAGTTTACTTTTTCTCAATAAGTAACTGGTATTTTGAAAGGGTTAAGATCCTTTGGGCCACTCATTTCTGTGTGGATATATACAAGGAGTAAACCTCTACATAAGTTATAGAAAAAAGAAGGATGAGAGCGCCCAGGGATATTAAATCCTGCTAAAGACAGTGAGTTTCACCTTATAACCAGCCTGGCTATCTCCTATAGAGAGGTAATATCCCAACCCCTCTAGATAAAGATGAATATAAATAGAAAAGGTCAAAAATACACAATTTTATTTAGCCAAAAGAAAAAATATGACGGAATACAATAAAATACGCTATCACCGGTGGTAAATAGAATAAAAAAGTCTAAAAATAGTGTCAAAATATTTATAAAAAATAAGTCATATATGTGTACACATTTATATATAACATTCAGAGGGATATATTTTGTTAATGCAAACTTTATGGTATTAGTCCCACACTAAATAACGTTGTTGGGAACCCTCAATAAGGTTACGGTATGGGGTCACTTGAAATATTATGTTAGAGTCCACAGAAATACACTCCCATAGTTTCTACTTTGTGGTGAATGTTAATAACACGAGTAAAGCAAATGCACAAGTCTCTGTGTATGGCTAAGTTGGTCTGGTTATATATACAGTTCAAAATGTAAAAGGTGTATATTGCCACTTCTGAGTGGTAATGGTAATAGTCCCATATGCCGTATTAATATGCACAAGAATGCAATAACTTGAAAATCTTCCTTTTCAGAAGGACTCACCGAAATTCGAAAGCTTCACTTTCTCTGCTTGTCTGTCTCAACTCTGACACGCCACACACCCGGTATTCACCTTGTTAGTCTCCTGGGGTGTGATCGTGATGTCCAGGTCACATTGAGAGTGTCAGTATTGTCAAAGTAGTTGCTATTAAATTTATGTGGATCACAACTGCAGAATATAACCACAATAGTAATTTTGTTTCACCCTTTTTATAACTTCCCTATGAGGCAGAGATACTAGGTGGAAGGGTGATTTAATAGGAATTAAGTTTCAACACTTGCAAGAGTCTACCATTAATATATAGCAGAAACACAAGATTGTTCAATACAACATGATTTTGACACCACTATTAGCTTAGTAAAAATCCTTAGTAACTCCAATGAAAATGACAGGTAGGAGGAGTCTAGTTCCGGTACAGAGGATTTGTTCCAAAGTCACTCAGTATCATTACGTAAAGTAAGTTACTTACTAGTGTCCGTTGCTCTTACACAGAATCCTTGTTGAGGGGAGCTGGAGACCAGTGTGGTGTAGAAAACCGGAGCACTAGTGACGAAGTTGGTGACGTCACAAGTGGGAGGAGCCGAGTCCCGGGACCGGAGAGATACAACAGCAGGTTGCTACAATATGGAAATCCCTCAGTTCCTGGTTAGTGCCGAGAATGACTTACTGACAAATTAATTAGAGAAGGAGAGATCCTTTGAGAGTGAGAACGGTGCAAAGGAACAATGAACTTACTTATTAGCTTTGAGTCCGGATTAGGCAAAGGGGATCAGAGGCCAGGCTTGTCAGATGAAATGCCAGTAGCGGTGTGTTGTTAAGTCTTGGTAGCAAGTAGAGAAGTAAACCGCTAAGAGGATATTCACAGCGTCAAGTCTGGTGATACGAATCAGAAGGAGGCTCAGAATACACCTGTTAGTAACAGCTGAAACAAAATACTAAGCACCTGTATGACTGAGCAGGGTGCATTTAAAGTGAAAAGGGGTTGGCCTAACATAGAGTGAAACTGGAGAACATATTAACCCCTGACAGAGAGTGTACTGAGCAATAGCGGATTAGAAGATTTTTCGTCCTCCGCTGTTTCTTGGCTTTAAGGTGTCAGGGTGCCAGGAATCAGACTGAGATGAGAAGTGCAAAAATAATCACACCTTTATTAATAGCAAAAAATAATAAAAAGTCCACAAGTCAAATAACAAGCCAGGAATTAAAACCAGAGCTGGTAGTCAGACGAGCCGAGTCAGGAGCCAAAGCGAATAGTCAGATGAGTCGGAATCAGGAACAAGGAAAACAGCAGAGTCAGGAACAAGCCAGGGATCAGGAACCAGGAAGGACGTCAGGCAGCCAGGTAATATACAGGAACTCTCACAAACAGGTCTGAGACAATGCAAAGGCAAAGCATACTGAACAGAGGCCCTTTAAATAATAAGTGATGACATCACAATTCTGGGACTGCATCCTGTCTCACATGGATGATGCACACCAGTCTGGCAATAAAAGGAAGTGCAGGAATTGAGCAGCATCCTCCACAATGCACCAAGTTAGGAAGAGAGGTGAGTAAAATGGCTGCCAGCAGCACATGGCAAACACAACAGGGAAAAAACCCTGACAGTACCCTCCCCTCAACGACCCCTCCCCCGCGGGAGGACAAAAGGCTTATTGGGAAAACGGGCATGGAAGGCATGGAGGAGGGCGGGAGCATGAACATCAAAGGAGGGAACCCAAGAACGCTCCTCCGGACTGTAGCCCCTCCAGTGAACCAAATACTGTACACGGCCCCTGGACATTCAAGACTCAATAATGCTGCTGACCTCATACTCCTCATTGTTGTCAACAAAGATAGGATGGGGACGAGGCAACACAGTAGTAAACCGACCAACATAACGGGGAGCCAATTTATTGGAAGGCACACAAAGGTTCAAGTTGCAGGAGGACAGCCAAACTCTCACCAACCTGGTAGGAAGGTGCGGGCAGACGCCTACGATCAGCCTGGAACTTTTTGCGCTGCATAGAACGATGAAGGCAAACCTGAATCTGCACCCACGTGGAATGGAGTTGCCGGAGATGCTCCTCCAAAGCCGGAATACCCTGAGACATGAATGAATCGGGCAACAAGGATGGTTGAAACCCATAATTTGCCATGAACGGGGATATCTTGGAGGAAGCATTAATAGCACTATTACGAGCAAACTCTGCCCAAGGTAACAATTCAGACCAATTATTGTGGTAATCTGAGACATAGCACTGGAGGAACTGTTCCAGAGCTTGATTAGACCATTCCGCAGCCCCATTGGATTGAGGGTGATATGCAGAGGAGAAGGAAAGCTGGATCCCCATTTGAGCACAAAAGGAATGCCAAAATCCCGGACCGACACTATCTCCTTAGGTAACCCATGTAAACGGAAGACCTCCCGGGCAAAAATTGAAGCAAGCTCCTGAGCGGTAGACAGCTTCATTAAGGGAATGCAATGTGAGATTTTAGAAAAACGGTCAACCACCATAAAGATAACAGGATTGCCATTGGAAACAGGGAGCTCGACAATGAAGTCCATGGAAAGATATGTTCAAGGACGCTCACCATTAGCAATAGGTTGAAAAAGACCCACAGGAAGACTTCAAGGAGTCTTAGTCTGTGCACAAACTGAGCAGGAGGCAACATACGCAGCAACATCAGAACGAAGACCAGGCCACCAAAATTGTCGAGTGACAGACCCAAATCATTTGGTTCTTGCCTGGGTGACCTGCAGCTTTAGGATAGTGGTAAGTGTGCAAAAGTTTAGTTTGAAGATTCTCAGGAACAAAACACTTACCACTAGGTTTCTCAGGAGGTGCATTGGTTTGTGCAGCCAGGATCTCTTCCCCCAAGGGAGAAGTCAAATTAGTACGTATGGTAGCCAAAAACAAAATTTATGCTTACCTGATAAATTTATTTCTCTTGTGGTGTATCCAGTCCACGGGTTCATCCATTACTTGTGGGATATTCTCCTTCCCAAAAGGAAGTTGCAAGAGGACACCCACAGCAGAGCTGTCTATATAGCTCCTCCCCTAACTGCCACCCCCAGTCATTCGACCGAAGACAAGCAAGAAAAAAGGAGAAACTATAGGGTGCAGTGGTGACTGTAGTTTAAAAATAAAAAACACCTGCCTTAAAATGACAGGGCGGGCCGTGGACTGGATACACCACAAGAGAAATAAATTTATCAGGTAAGCATAAATTTTGTTTTCTCTTGTAAATGTGTATCCAGTCCACGGGTTCATCCATTACTTGTGGGATACCAATAGCAAAGCTTTAGGACACGGATGAAGGGAGGGACAAGGCAGGAACTTAAACGGAAGGCACCACTGCCTGTAAGACCTTTCTCCCAAAAATAGCCTCCGAGGAAGCAAAAGTATCGAATTTGTAGAATTTAGAAAAGGTATGAGGCGAAGACCAAGTCGCCGCCTTACAAATCTGTTCAACAGAGGCCTCATGTTTAAAAGTCCATGTGGAAGCTACTGCTCTAGTAGAATGAGCTGTAATTCTTTCAGGAGGCTGCTGGCCAGCAGTCTCATAAACTAAGCGGATTAAGCTTCTTAGCCAAAAAGAAAGAAAAGTTGCCGAAGCCTTTTGGCCTCTCCTCTGTCCAGAGTAGACAACAAACAAAGCAGATGTTTGACGAAAATCCTTCGTAGCTTGTAAATAAAACTTTAAAGCACGAACCACATCAAGATTGTGTAATAGACGTTCCTTCTTTGAAGAAGGATTAGGACATAATGAAGGAACAACAATCTCCTGATTGATATTCTTATTAGATACCACCTTAGGAAGAAACCCAGGTTTGGTACGTAAAACTACCTTATCTGCATGCAAAATCAGATAAGGGGAATCACACTGTAAAGCAGATAACTCCGAAACTCTTCGAGCCGAGGAGATAGCTACTAAAAACAGAACTTTCCAAGATAAAAGTTTAATATCTATGGAATGCAAAGGAAGAACTTTAAGAACTAAATTTAAACTCCATGGCGGAGCGACAGGTTTAAACACAGGCTTGATTCTGACCAAAGCCTGACAAAACGCCTGAACGTCTGGAACCTCAGCCAGACGTTTGTGCAAAAGAATAGACAGAGTAGAAATCTGTCCCTTTAAGGAACTAGCTGACAATCCCTTCTCCAATCCTTCTTGGAGAAAAGATAATATCCTAGGAATCCTGACCTTACTCCATGAGTAAACCTTGGATTCACACCAATAAAGATATTTACACCATATCTTATGATAGATTTTCCTGGTGACAGGCTTTCGAGCCTGAATTAAGGTATCAATGACCGACTCGGAAAAACCACGCTTTGATAAAATCAAGCGTTCAATCTCCAAGCAGTCAGACGCAGAGAAATTAGATTTGGATGATTGAAGGGACCTTGAAGTAGAAGGTCCTGCCTCAGCGGCAGAGTCCATGGTGGAAAGGATGACATGTCCACTAGATCTGCATACCAAGTCCTGAGTGGCCACGCAGGAGCTATCAAAATCACTGAAGCTCTCTCCTGCTTGATCTTGGAAATCAGACGAGGGAGCAGAGGAAATGGTGGAAACACATAAGCCAGGCTGAAGGACCAGGGCACTGCTAGAGCATCTATCAGCGCTGCCTGGGGATCCCTTGACCTGGACCTGTAACAAGGAAGCTTGGCATTCTGACGAGACGCCATGAGATCCAGTTCTGGTTTGCCCCATAGTTGAATCAGCTGGGCAAATACCTCCGGATGGAGCTCCCACTCCCCCGGATGAAAAGTCTGCCGACTTAGAAAATTCGCCTCCCAGTTCTCTACTCCTGGGATATGGATAGCTGAGAGATGGCAAGAGTGAACCTCTGCCCATAGAATTATCTTTGAAACCTCCAACATTGCCAGGGGGCTCCTTGTTCCCCCCTGATGGTTGATATAGGCTACAGTCGTGATGTCCGACTGAAATCTGATGAACCTGACCGCAGCTAGCTGAGGCCAAGCCTGAAGAGCATTAAATATCGCTCTTAGTTCCAGAATGTTTATCGGAAGGAGGGCTTCCTCCTGAGTCCACGAACCCTGAGCCTTCAGGGAGTTACAGACTGCGCCCCAGCCCAGAAGGCTGGCATCTGTCGTCACTATAGTCCATTCTGGAAATAGTGGCAACGGTGTTAGTTTAAGCAAATATCAACCCCTTCATAATATAGTATGCTGAAATAATAGTAGATATATAATCTATTCAGTATTCATTATATACCAGTTAGTATCACTGGTGCAGTGTAGGAGAAGGAGGGTGCTGACTGTCTGATAGATATATAGGTACAAAAAAAGAGAGAGAAGTTTGACAGTACCCAGCACTCACAAAACACTATATAGTAACAGTATGCATTGAAAACCGGATTGTGTCCAGAACTGGTTATTAAAACGTAACTTTTACTAATGATAGAATAAAATAAAAAAGGTTGGTAAATAGTACCAAATGTATAACATAAATATGTGAGACATACATTTAAAACTTAGATTAAGAAACAGATCAGGACTGTGTGTGTGAGACTTCAAAAACAGAATTACTTCCCTGGGTAATAGTTCAAATACACCGTAACCCTCAGGGCTCAGAGAATACACGGATTGCTCTAAAGCTAATCTAAAAAGGGGATTGACCCCAACAACATTACCTAATCTGAGCAATACTGGTACCTAGAGCAGGAGAGGAAACGGTTTATAAATGACTGATTAAGGAAGGCAATTGCCACATCAATATAAGCTTAGAAAAATCCCAGGTAAACCCAAATTAGCAAGTCTCATGCACACAGACAAGGCCTGATGTACATTTTGCCGCTAGCACGGCTTTCTCAGAGGCTAACCAGAGTCAGGGCCCCAACCCGGTATTTGTATCGTCATTGACCAATAGAAATTGGTTCTAAGCACACACCTCTAGATGCAGCCTATCACAAGAGGCTTAATGTAATTGGTTAAAGATTCATCACATGATCGTATCAAGCAGGTGTCAGGATAGTAACATGTTGAAACAATTTTGTGATATAAGGTATTAGATATTTGCTACATTGTTTCAAAATCAGGAATAGGTGTCAGGAGCATTGAAAGATGACAGCAACCGTTCCATCCCAACATGATTTACTAAACTCGATTGTAATTTTCAATCATGCAGGTCTAGCTTACTCAGAATTGTCACTCCCACCTGGTCAAAGATTAATTCTATCCACCAATTGGATTCGAAAGTGTCTTACTATACAAAAATCTGCGTTTATTACCAATAACAGATTTTCATTCACACCTTTCAACACACATATAATGAGATTCATCCTTCCTATGTCACACATAGGAAAATCCTCAATTGATGCATAAATCCTCTCCATGTATGTTGATAGAAAATTTGATTGCGTTTTTCAAAAAACGATCATAAGAGAATGATGTCAACATCCTTCCTATATCACACGAAGGTGAATACTCTATTGATGTAGAAAAAAATAAATAATAAAACCTCTCCATGTATATTGATAGAAAATTTAAATTTATTTAAGTTTTAATTGCGTTTTTCAAAAAACGATCATGAGAGAATGATGTCAAAAATCATTCACAAATTGACTTAAATAAGACACACTCTTCTTATCAGTCAGAGCAAAGAGTAATGTTAACACAAATAATTATATTGACTCTATTGAGACCTATACCAGGGACACAATGGACATACTTGGGAAAATAAATGACATAACAGTTGACACAGAAACTCTATTAATAACCTGTGATGTCGAGTCACTCTATACATCTATCAAACACGACAAAGGCTGTGATGCAGTCAAATATTTCTTGGACATGCAAGCTAATGACAAAAAAGAACGTAATGATTTTATAATAAAATTATTACACTTTGTCCTCAAACACAATTACTTTGTACTCAACGACAGATTTTACTTACAGACACAGGGGACCGCTATGGGTTCTAGCTGTGCCCCCACATATGCGAACATCTATTTGGGGTGGTGGGAGCGTGAAATAGTTTTTGGAGAGGATATGTCACAGTACACACAGTACATAAGCATGTGGAGTCGCTATATAGATGATTTGTTTATCATCTGGACAGGCAGCATAAATAAATTCAAAGAATTCATATCAATTTTAAATACTAATGATCTAAATTTAAGATTGATCTATAATACAAGTGAGTCCGAAGTTGAATTCTTGGATGTCATGATCTATAAAGATGAGAGAAATATGCTGAAAATTGATCTATTTAGAAAAAAAGACAGCAACAAATTCTTTGCTACAATATGACAGCTGTCATACTACACAAACTAAAAGAGCAATTCCTACTGGGGAATTCCTCAGAATCAGGAGGAATTGTACAGATGATGTTTTCATGAAAAGAGCGAAAGAGCTCAAATTGCGTCTGAAGGAGAGAGGTTACACAAGAAAAATTATAAGATTGGCATTCCAACGTGCCAAAAGAACCTCAAGAGACTCCTTACTCATACCTAAAAAGAAAAACACAAAACTTGATGATACTGTAAGATTTGTTACAACCTACAACTCAGAACATCAGCACATTCATGAGATACTTAATAAACATGTTAACATCTTGAAATCAGATCCAGTTTTGGCTAATTGTATAGGCCAAAGAATTAACACCAGCTGGCGCAGAGCACCAACAATAGGGAACAAACTCGTACAGAGTCATTTTATTAGGAAAAAACCAAGTACTAAAAGATTATGTGGAACTTATGCTTGTGGCTCATGTAGCTTCTGCGAATATATACATGATGAAAGAGAATTTTCTACACGTGCTGGAACCAAACGGATGTTTGGTTTCGCTAATTGTAGGACCAAAAATGTGGTCTACTGTTTACTGTGTGAATGTGGTTTGAGATATGTGGGTATTACGACCAGAGAACTACGCACCAGAATAGGTGAACATATCAATAGCATTAAAAATTGCATTACTGATATAGGTAAAAATAAAACACTTACTCCGGTAGCAAGACATTACTTAACCCCTTAATGACAAGTGACGTACCAGGTACGTCCTGCAAAAACTTGCAGTTAGTGACAATGGACGTACCTGGTACGTCACTTGTCTAAGAGAGTGCTGGAAGCGATCGCAATCGCTTCCAGCAGCTCTCAGGGTATTGCAGTGATGCCTCGATATTGAGGCATCCTGCAATACCCTTTAGAAAGCATCCGATGCAGAGAGAGCCACTCTGTGGCCCTCTCTGCACCGGTAGCGATGGTGCCGGTTCGTTGGTGGGTGGGAGCGCAACAGGGAGGCGGGTGGGCGGCCCATCGCTACCCGGCATCCGGCTCCTGTAAGTGCAATGTGCACGCCGGGTGCCGGGAGCGTGCGCGGGTGCGCGTGCGCGCGCGCGATTACCTACCCACACTGGCACCAATGAGTGGGAAGAGGGGTGCGGGAATGTAAATATATGAGGATCTGGGAGGTGGAGGGGGTTGGGGTATTGTGGGGGGCTGCTACACTACAGAAAAAATTAAAATGGAAATAAAAGATAATAAAAAAAACACTTTTTTGGGGGGCAAATTGGGTACTGGCAGACAGCTGCCAGTACCCAAGATGGCGGCAATTAGGTAGGGGAGAGGGTTAGAGAGCTGGGGGGGGGGATCATGGAGGTTGGGGCTAAGGCAGGAGTCCATCACAGCTAAAACATTTTATTTTTTTTTATTAAAAAAAAGAAAAACTCCTTTTATTTAGTACTGGCAGACTTTCTGCCAGTACTTAAGATGGCGGGGACAATTGTGGGGTGGGGGAGGGAAGAGAACTGTTTGGGAGGGATCAGGGGGTGGGATGTGTCAGGTGGGAGGCTGATCTCTACCCTAAAGCTAAAATTAACCCTGCAAGCTCCCTACAAGCTACCTAATTTAACCCCTTAACTGCTGGGCATAATTTACGTGTGGTGCGCAGCAGCATTTAGCGGCCTTCTACTTACCAAAAAGCAACCCCAAAGCCATATAAGTCTGCTATTTCTGAACAAAGGGGATCCCAAAGAAGCATTTACAACCATTTGTGCCTTAATTGCAGAAGCTGTTTGTAAATAATTTCAGTGGGAAACCTAAAGTTTGTGACAAAATTTGTGAAAAAGTGAACTTTTTTTTTTATTTGATGACATTTGGCGGTGAAATGGTGGCATGAAATATACCAAAATGGGCCTAGATCAATACTTTGGGTTGTCTTCTAAAAAAAAATATATACATGTCAAGGGATATTCAGGTATTCCTGACAGATATCAGGGTTCCAATGTAACTAGCGCTAATTTTGAAAAAAAGTTGTTTGGAAATAGCAAAGTGCTACTTGTATTTATGGCCCTATAACTTGCAAAAAAAGCAAAGAACATGTAAACATTGGGTATTTCTAAACTCAGGACAAAATTTAGAAACTATTTAGCATAGGTGTTTTTTGGTGATTGTAGATGTGTAACAGATTTTGGGGGTCAAAGTTAGAAAAAGTGTGTTTTTTTCAATTTTTTCCTCATATTTTATATTTTTTTTATAGGAAATTATAAGATATGATGAAAATAATGGTATCCTTAGAAAGTCCATTTAATGGCGAGAAAAACGGTATATAATATGTGTGGGTACAGTAAATGAGTAAGAGGGAAATTACAGCTAAACACAAACACTGCAGAAATGTAAAAATAGCCATTGTCATTAAGGGTAAGAAAATTGAAAAATGGTCCGGTCATTAAGGGGTTAAAGAAACATGGTCCTAGACCACGACTAAAAGTCTCTGTATTACAGGTTATAAAACCAGGCATAAGAGGAGGAGATATAGAACAAATGCTGCTCCAATCTGAATGCCGCTGGATTTTTTGGCTTAATACCCTTACACCCAATGGGATTAACGAACAGGATGGATTTGCGGCATTCCTGTAAATGAACAATAGGTGACTTTTTATGTGCATATAGATCAATAATCCATGACAGAAGGAACAGTAACACTATTGTAATAACCCATATAGGGATAAACTACCATACTGGCACGAATGATAGTCCTATACTTGTAGCAGTTGACGTTTGGGAAATTACAGTACAAAATAAATTATAACTATAACCACTGTAATAAGAGATACTCTTTAGCATATTTCATCTTATGATTGCATAACAATACTCTTTGCTTTTATAAATAAGAATAGTGTGTTCAATTTAAGTCAATTGGTGGATTAATGTTGACATTATTCTCTTATTATCGTTTGTTGAAAAACGCAATTAAATTTGGTTAATCCACTAATGGGCAGGATTTGCACTATAGTGATAATATTGGCTGAAACAGTGCAAACAATGTCCCCCCCTTTTTTGATTCGCTATTTGAAATGTGATACGCATTACGTGAAATTATTCATAAATCTTACATACAGATTTTTGATATCAAGCTATTTTATGCACTTAATCTACTAGGGACACACAATAAGATTTAGTTTCAATAGAGTCAATATACTTATTCTTGTTAACATTACTCTTTGCTCTGACAGATAAGAAGAGTGTGTCTTATTTAAGTCAATTTGTGAATGATTTTTGACATCATTCTCTCATGATCGTTTTTTTGAAAAACGCAATTAAAACTTAAATAAATGTAAATTTTCTATCAATATACATGGAGAGGTTTTATTTTTTTATTTTATTTTTTCTACATCAATAGAGTATTCACCTTCGTGTGATATAGGAAGGATGTTGACATCATTCTCTTATGATCGTTTTTTGAAAAACGCAATAAAATTTTCTATCAACATACATGGAGAGGATTTATGCATCAATTGAGGATTTGCCTATGTGTGACATAGGAAGGATGAATCTCATTATATGTGTGTTGAAAGGTGTGAATGAAAATCTGTTATTGGTAATAAACGCAGATTTTTGTATAGTAAGACACTTTCGAATCCAATTGGTGGATAGAATTAATCTTTGACCAGGTGGGAGTGACAATTCTGAGTAAGCTAGACCTGCATGATTGAAAATTACAATCAAGTTTAGTAAATCATGTTGGGATGGAACGGTTGCTGTCATCTTTCAATGCTCCTGACACCTATTCCTGATTTTGAAACAATGTAGCAAATATCTAATACCTTATATCACAAAATTGTTTCAACATGTTACTATCCTGACACCTGCTTGATACGATCATGTGATGAATCTTTAACCAATTACATTAAGCCTCTTGTGATAGGCTGCATCTAGAGGTGTGTGCTTAGAACCAATTTCTATTGGTCAATGACGATACAAATACCGGGTTGGGGCCCTGACTCTGGTTAGCCTCTGAGAAAGCCGTGCTAGCGGCAAAATGTACATCAGGCCTTGTCTGTGTGCATGAGACTTGCTAATTTGTGTTTACCTGGGATTTTTCTAAGCTTATATTGATGTGGCAATTGCCTTCCTTAATCAGTCATTTTTAAACTGTTTCCTCTCCTGCTCTAGGTACCAGTATTGCTCAGATTAGGTAATGTTGTTGGGGTCAATCCCCTTTTTAGATTAGCTTTAGAGCAATCCGTGTATTCTCTGAGCCCTGAGGGTTACGGTGTATTTGAACTATTACCCAGGGAAGTAATTCTGTTTTTGAAGTCTCACACACACAGTCCTGATCTGTTTCTTAATCTAAGTTTTAAATGTATGTCTCACATATTTATGTTATACATTTGGTACTATTTACCAACCTTTTTTATTTTATTCTATCATTAGTAAAAGTTACGTTTTAATAACCAGTTCTGGACACAATCCGGTTTTCAATGCATACTGTTACTATATAGTGTTTTGTGAGTGCTGGGTACTGTCAAACTTCTCTCTCTTTTTTGTACCTTTAGTCCATTCTGGCCTGCGGAAACTCATTCCCCTGGACAGATGGACCCGATATAGCCACCAGAGAAGAGAATCCCTGGTCTCTTGATCCAGATTTATCCGAGGAGACAAATCTGTGTAGTCCCCATTCCACTGATTGAGCATGCAAAGTTGCAGTGGTCTGAGATGTAGGCGGGCAAACGGAACTATGTCCATTGCCGCTACCATTAGGCCGATTACTTCCATACACTGAGCCACTGACGGCCGAGAAGTGGAATGAAGAGCACGGCAGGAAGTTAGAAGTTTTGACAACCTGACCTCTCTCAGAAAAATTTTAATTTCTACTGAATCAGAGTTCGTAGGAAGGAAACTCTTGTGAGAAGGGAGAGAGAACTCTTTTCTTCGTTCACCTTCCACCCGTGAGACCTCAGGAATGCCAGAACAATGTCCTTATGGGACATGGCCATTTGAAAAGTCGACGCCTGTATCAGAATGTTGTCTAGGTAAGGAGCCACCGCTATGCCTCGTGGCCTTAGAACCGCCAGTAGGGACCCTAGAACCTTCGTAAAGATTCTTGGTGCCGTGGCTAACCCGAAGGGAAGAGCCACAAACTGGTAATGCCTGTCTAGGAAGGCGAACCTGAGGAACTGATGATGATCTCTGTGTATCAGAATGTGGAGATAAGCATCCTTTAAGTCCACGTTACTCATATATTGACCCTAATGGATCATAGGTAGGATGGTTCGAATAGTCTCCATCTTGAAGGATGGGACCCTGAGAAATTTGTTTAGAATCTTGAGATCCAATATTGGTCTGAAAGTTCCCTCTTTTTTGGGAACTATAAACAGATTTGAATAGAAGCCCTGCCCCTGTTCCTCCCTTGGAACTGGGTGGATCACTCCCATAACCAGTAGGTCTTGAACTCAACGTAAGAATACCTCTCTCTTGATCTGGTTTGCAAATAATTGTGAGAGATGAAATCTCCCCTTTGGAGATGAAGCTTTGAAGTCCAGAAGATATCCTTGGGAAACAATCTCCAGAGCCCAGGGATCCTGGACGTCTCTTGCCCAAGCCTGGGCGAAGAGAAAAAGTCTGCCCCCAACTAGATCCGGTCCCGGATCGGGGGCTACTCCTTCATGCTGTCTTAGAGGCAGCAGCAGGTTTTTTGGCCTGCTTCCCCTTGTTCCAAGCCTGGTTAGGTCTCCAGACTGGTTTGGACTGGGCAAAATTTCCCTCTTGTTTTGCATTAGAGGAAGTTGAAGCTGCGCCACTCTTGAAGTTTCGAAAGGAACGAAAATGAGTCTGTTTGGTCCTTAATTTGTTGGACCTATCCTGAGGAAGGGCGTGACCTTTTCCTCCAGTAATATCAGAAATGATCTCCTTTAGTCCAGGCCCGAATAGGGTCTGCCCTTTGAAGGGGATGTTGAGAAGCTTAGACTTTGAAGTAACGTCAGCTGACCAGGATTTAAGCCATAGCGCCCTACGCGCCTGAATGGCAAAACCTGAATTCTTAACCGTTAGCTTGGTTAAATGAAAAACGGCGTCAGAAATAAAGGAATTAGCTAACTTAAGAGCTTTAATCCTGTCTAGAATATCATCTAACGGGGTCTCCATCTGTAGAGCCTCCTCAAGAGACTCGAACCAGAAAGCCCTGAAGCAGTGACTGGGGCAATGCATGCAAGAGGCTGGAGAATACAACCTTGTATAAAGATTTTCTTAAGGAACCCCTCTAATTTTTTATCCATTGGATCTAGGAAAGCACAACTGTCCTCGACGGGATAGTTGTACGCTTAGCTAGGGTAGAGACTGCTCCCTCCACCTTAGGGACCGTCTGCCATGAGTCCCGTGTTGCGGCATCTATGGGAAACATCTTTTTAAAAGCAGGAGGGGGAGAGAACGGTACACCTGGTCTATCCCATTCCTTATTAATAATTTCTGAAAACCTCTTAGGGACTGGAAAAACGTCAGTGTAAACAGGCACTGCAAAGTATTTGTCCATTTTACACAATTTCTCTGGGACTACAATGGGACTACAATGGGGTCACAGTCATCCAGAGTCGCTAAAACCTCCCTGAGCAACAAGCGGAGGTGTTCAAGCTTAAATTTAAACGCTGTCATTTCAGAGTCAGACTGAAGTAACGCCTTCCCTGAATCAGAAATGTCACCCACAGATAGAAGCTCTCCTGCTTCTGCATATTGTGAGGGTATATCGGACATAGCTACTAAAGCATCAGAAAGCTCTGTATTTGTTCTAGCCCCAGAGCTGTCTCGCTTTCCTTGTAACCCTGGCAGTTTGGACAATACCTCTGCGAGGGTATTAGTCATAACCGCCGCCATGTCTTGTAAGGTAAACGCATTGGACGCGCCAGATGTACTTGGCGTCACTTGAGTGGGAGATATAGGTTCTGACACATGGGGAGAGCTAGGTGGTTTATCTCTTTTGTCAGTCTGAGAAACCTCTGGTGATAAATCTTTAAATGCCATAATATGGTCTTTAAAACTTATAGAAATATCAGTACATTTGGTACACATTCTAAGAGGGGGTTCCACAATGGCTTCTAAACATAATGAACAAGGAGTTTCCTCTATGTCAGACATGTTTAACAGACTAGTAATGAGACCAGCAAGCTTGGAAAACACTTTAATAAATGTGAAACAGCAATTAAACAAAAACGGTACTGTGCCTTTAAGAGAAAGTAACTACCACATAAACTGCAAAACAGTGTTAAAAAGTAGTAAACTCTACGACATTTTTACAGTGTGTATAATGGACTAAAGCAGCATTGCACCCACTTGCAAATGGATGATTAACCCCTTAGGCCCCAAACCGGATTTGAAAAACGTTAAAACGTTAATAAACAGTAAAACACACTGCCAAAGCTCTGCTGTGGCTCCTACCTGCCCTTAAACACAATTTTTGCAGGAAAAAACCCTCTATAGGGGTCCTAGATGCCAGAGGACTCCTTTAGGGAAGCTGGATGTTTCAGTCTGAATATCAACTGCGCATTTAGAGCGCGAAAATAGGCCCCTCCCACCATGCACTCGATATCAGAGGGCCTTTTAAAAGTACTCCTAGGAGTAATCTGACTAGCCATGTGGAAAACTAGGCCCCAAATAAAGATTTATCACCCTCAGAGAAAAAACTTTTTTTCTATAAACCATGCAAACGTTTTGACACTAAGTAATATGAGTATTAACATGAATATTACCCTTTTTTGTAAGCATGATCCCAGTCGTTGTTAAATCACTGCATCAGGCTTACCTCAAATATACAAGGCTCTGTCAGCATTTTCTAGACCTTATCATCTCTCTAGAAATAAATATACTGAACATACCTCAAAGCAGGTAATCTGCAAACCGTCCCCCCAACTGAAGTTTTCTTTCCATACTCTTCAGTTATGTGTGAGAACAGCAATGGACCTTAGTTACAAACCGCTAAGATCATCAACCTCCAGGCAGATTCTTCTTCCAATTTCTGCCTGAGAGTAAAACAGTACAACGTCGGTACCATTTAAAAATAACAAACTCTTGATTGAAGGTAAAAACTACACTAAGTCACCACATCTCTCTTACACTTCCTATCTTGTCGAGAGTTGCAAGAGAATGACTGGGGGTGGCAGTTAGGGGAGGAGCTATATAGACAGCTCTGCTGTGGGTGTCCTCTTGCAACTTCCCGTTGGGAAGGAGAATATCCCACAAGTAATGGATGAACCCGTGGACTGGATACACCTTTACAAGAGAAATATGGTCAGGAGGTATAACAGGAGTAGGTACAGACTCCTCCTTAGACAGAGGCGAAAATTGTCGAGAGAGGGCATCAGCCCTAACATTCTTACTACCAGGCAGGTAGGAGACCACATAATTAAATCGAGACAAAAATAGCGCCCATCTGGCCTGTCGGGGCGACAAACGTTTTGCTTCAGATAGATAAGTTAAATTCTTGTGGTCAGTAAGAATGAGCACTGGCACGCTAGTACCCTCGAGAAGATGCCTCCATTCCTTAAGTGCCAAATTATGGCCAGTAATTCCCTGTCGCCAATTTCATAATTGCACTCCGCTGGAGACAATTTCTTAGGGAAGAAACCACACGGATGCAAGGAACCGTCAGGCGTAGGACATTAAGACAAGAGGGCACCTACTCCAGTCTCAGACGCATCAACCTCAAGAACGAAAGGCAGGACAGGGTTAGGATGAACCAGAACTGGAGTGGCAGCAAAGGCAGTCTTAAGACTATCAAAGGCCTTAATGGCAGTAGGTGACCAATGGAGTGGATCATTCTCTTTACGGGTCATGTCTGTGATAGGTTTGACCAAGGAAGAAAAGTTTTTAATAAACTTTATATAGTAATTGGCGAACCCCAAAAAATGTTGAATAGACCGAAGACCAACTGGGCGAGGCCACTGCAGAACTGCAGATAACTTGTCAGGATCCATGGAGAACCCTGCAACGGAGATAACATAACCTAGGAAGGTTACTTCAGTCTGATGGACTCACATTTCTCGAGTTTACAAAACAGGCCGTTCTCACGTAGTCTTTGAAGAACCCGTGTAACATCAGAACGATGAGCCTTAAGTGTGGGTGAGTGTATGAGGATGTCGTCTAAGTACACCACAACACACTGTTGCAACATATCTCAAAGGACATCATTAATAAATTCCTGAAAAACAGCAGGAGCATTACATAGGCCAACGTTCATTACAAGATACTCATAATGCCCGCTCCTGGTGTTAAATGCTGTTTTCCATTCGTGGCCCTCCTTAATCCTAACGATATTGTACGCTCCTCTCAAATCAAGTTTAGTAAAGACCGTAGCTCCCTTGAGGCGGTCAAAGAGTTCCGTAATAAGCGGAATAGGGTAAGCATTCTTAATGGTAAGATGATTAAGACCCCTATAATTGATACATGGTCTTAACTCGCCACCCTTTTTCTTCACAAAGAAGAAACCAGCCCCTGCAGGAGAGCAGAATTTGCGGATGATCTCCCGAGACAGAGTATCGGCAACATACTCCTCCATAGCACAATTCTCTGCAACAAACAGAGGGTAAACCCGGCCCCGAGGAGGAATGGCTCCGGGTTGCAGGTCTATGGTACAATCGTAAGACCGGTGAGGAGGCAATGTACCGGCACGCACCTTGTCAAGCACGTCTAGGAACTCTCGGTACTCCTCTGGCAATTGAGAAACCGAAGAAGTGCACAAGACTTTAACTGGTTTCCGAAGACAAGTGAAAATACATTGCGGGGACCACGACAAAATTTCGGACCTGAGCCAGTCGAGACTGGGATTGTGCTTTTGGAGCCAGGGATAACCCAGAACAACCGGAAAATGCAGAGAGTTTATCACCTGGAACTGGAGGGTTTCAAAATGGAGAGCCCCAACAGCCATGGACAACGGAGCAGTTTCGTGAGTAACGAGTGCAGGCTGAAGGGGCCTGCCATCAATGGCCTCAATAGCAAGCGGAACGGACCAAGGCAAAACAGGAATGGAGTGCTTTGATACAAAAGCACTGTCAATGAAATAGCCCGCAGCACCAGAGTCAACAAGAGCCTGTGTGACTATGGAGGAGTCCACCCAGGAAAGGACAACCGTGACCAAAGGTTTCTCCTTAAGCGGTTCCAGGGACGAGGATAAACCACCCATGGTCTGCCCCCGACAGGACCTTAGGTGTGAGCGTTTCCCGGCCATGTAGGACAAGACTTCAAAAGGTGACCCTGTAACCCACAATAGAAGCAGAGCCCCTCCCTCCTCCTAAAGGCCCTCTCTGCCGCGGAGAGACGCGTGAATCCCAGCTGCATCGGCTCAGCAGTACCTGGTGACTCAGGACCAGGAGGCATGGGAGGAGAGGGAGGCATGGGTGGGAACGAACACGTAGTCGACAACGGAACAGGAGGCTTCCGCAAGCGCTCCTTGAAAGAGGACCTCTCTCTGAGTCTGATGTCAATTAGGATAAAAAAAGACACCAATGCCTCGAGATCCTCTGGTAAATCTCTGGCAGCAACTTCGTCTTTAATCGCATCAGAGAGCCCATGAAAGAAGGCGGCAACAAGGGCTTCATTGTTCCAACCTACCTCTGCGGCAAGCGTACGGAACTCAATAGCATTCTGAGCAACAGATCTTGTACCTTGCTGAATGGACATGAGTCGTTTAGCAGCAGAGGAGGAGTGAGCCGGAACATCAAATACCCTTCGAAAGGAGGCCACAAATTCAGGGTAATTTGAAATCACAGGTTTATTAGTCTCCCACAAAGGATTAGCCCAGGCAAGAGCTGTGTCAGAGAGTAACGAGATGAGAAATCCCACCTTAGCTCTGTCAGAGGGAAACACCTGAGGTAACATCTCAAAGTAAATACCCACCTGGTTCAAAAACCCTCTGCACTGAATAGGATCGCCTCCATATCGCTGAGGTAGAGGTGCAGAACCGGACATGTTCCTGGTAGGCATAGGTGCAGCAGCGGAAACAGGAGCAGCCATAACTTGCGGGACACTTTGGTCCAAATGTGCAGTGCAAGTCAGCAGGGTTTGCAGGGCTAGTGCAAATTGATCCAAGCGGTGATCCTCTACATCCATCCTGGAAATGATGGCAGGTAAAGGTGGATTATTAGCACCATCAGGATTCATGGCCTTTGCGTAATGTCAGGGTGCCAGGAATCAGACTGAGACGAGAAGTGCAAAAATAATCACACCTTTAATAATAGCAAAAAATAATAAAAAGTCCACAAGTCAAATAACAAGCCAGGAATCAAAACCAGAGCTGGTAGTCAGACGAGCCGAGTCAGGAGCTAAAGCAAATAGTCAGACGAGCCAGAATCAGGAACAAGGAAAACAGCAGAGTCAGGAACAAGCCAGGGATCAGGAACCAGGAAGGACGTCAGGCAGCTAGATAATACACAGGAACTCTCATAAACAGGTCTGAGACAACGCAAAGGCAAACCATACTGAAAAGAGGCCCTTTAAATAATAAGTGATGACATCACAATTCTGAGACTGCATCCTGTCTCACATGGATGATGCACACCAGTCTGGCCATAAAAGGAAGTGCAGGAATTGAGCAGCATCCCCCACAATGCACCATAGTCAGGAAGAGAGGTGAGTAAAATGGCTGCCAGCAGCACATGGCAAACAGGGAAAAAACCCTGACATAAGGAAGTTTTCAGATGAAAAATACAGAGCGCTCTGTTTTTCACAAGTTAGGTAGTTGACTGTGATTGACTTGGTTGATTGACTTGGTTTCAGCTGTAGAAAGCTTTTTTCAAGATGAAATTCTTCCAGTCAAGTTTGGCATTTATACAGGTTGCTCCACCTCCCATTTGCTTTGATTGGTTCTTCAGGTTAATGAGAATGTTTGTAACAATGTGTTACGAAGAACTCAATTGCACCATATAAGTTAAGAATATCCTAAAGTCTACTAAAGGGAATCAATATGGGTTCCTATACCCTTAGGATCCTTCTGTACGCGGACGATTTACTATTATTTTTAAAGAATTCAGTTTATTCAATACCTACAGTATTGCAATGTCTAGACGAGTTCAGTTCGTTCGCAGGTTATAAAATCAATTCCAACAAAAGTGAGCTTATGTGGATTAATAAATTTAGAAACAGTTTGCAAGAGCATCCATTTAAAGAGGTTGAAGCAATTACATATCTAGGCATAATATTGCATAAAAATCCGAAAAATTTGTACCGACTTAACTTTCTACCACTTTTTCAGAAGGTTAAATCTGATCTGGAACTTTGGACGGCCTTCCCATTATCCATTACGGCTCGCATCAATTTAATTAAGACAATTATTTTTCCGCGATTACTTTATCCCCTTCAGAATCTTCCCCTTTTTATTCTTAATAAGGATTTGCGTAAACTATATTCCTGCTGCTCCAAATTTATTTGGAATAACAGGAAATCACGCATCTCCCTAGACAGACTCATGCAAAAATTCGAAGCAGCTGGTCTTGCTTTTCCTAATTTTAAATTATATAATTGGGCGTGTTTAATTAAAACAGCAATAGATTGGATTGTAGGAAAGGAGTTAGTGTCTTCATTAGAGATTGAGACTCATATGGTCTCGCCCTTTTCCTTAAAAGCAATATTACATTGCCCTCTACAACTCTTACCAAATAAGTTATCCTCACTAATGTCTATTAGAAATGTTATAGCAGCGTGGCAGAAGTGTTGCACAATGTTCAAAGTGGATTTTACATTATCGGTATTTCTACCGATTTCTGGCAATCCACAATTTTCTCCAGGTGTTAAGCAACTAGTATTTAGAGAATGGTTTGAAAAAGATCTCAAATATATCTGTCAGATCTTTCCACAAGACGGGCAAGTAACTTCTTTCGGAATTTTAGCCCAAAATTACCAGTTAGCTAGATCCAATTTCTTCGCGTACCTACAGGTGCGCCACTTTATTAACACTCGAAAGTGGGATATGAGTAGATTAAATGCATGGTCGGATCTCAATTTATGCTTTCAGAAATTTTGCGACAGGCGATTCATCTATCTCCCTCATGTACGATATTATGCTCTCCAAACAAACATTCATTTTTATAGATAAGTTGGTTTTAGCTTGGACCCCTTTCTTCCCTTCAATAGACCTAGGAAAAATTAAACGTAGCATGGAAAACTTAAAGAAATGTCAAATCCCTAGGAGTTGGAGAGAATCACATTTAAAACTCATTAATAATTATTACCTATCCCCCATAAGATTAGCTAAAATATATCCGACCAGCAATGGGCTTGTCCCCGCTGCAAGAAATTTAAAGCTGATACCTTACATATGTTTTGGTATTGTCCAAAAATTATACAACTGTGGCGTAAAATTGAATATTGGTTTAATCTACATTACAAGACAACTATAACATTATCACCTAATGATATAATTTGGTTAGATCCTGTCAGTGACAGGGGCTTTCAAACAATCATTTTAAATACTATTATTTTAGCTGCTAGGCATCAAATCGTTAAACAGTGGAAATCTACTATAGCCCCTGGATTACCCCTAATTCTGCGGGAGATTCAAATTCAAATTATATATGAATCATTTCATTTAAAAGCCACTACGGAAAAAAGAATAAAATCCTTTTTAGCCGGATGGCTACTAATTATTAAATCCTACCCCTTAGCTATACAAAAAGCTATCCTTACCCCATTTCTGTCTTCAAACTCTTTTATGGATTTAGTAGCTCTAGGTATCTTCCCACATTCATGGATAACTAATTATAGAGAAGGATAAGGTAAATTAAGGGTCTGGGTAAAACCGCAGCGCAGAAAAGGAGAGTAGGAAGGAGAAGTTGGAAGGACAGGAAAAAAAAGAAGGCAGGATAACAGAATAGGGAAGTATGGGGAGATAAAGACAGAGAGGAAAGAGAAATGGAGAGAATAGGTGATGCCTTGTATCTTGTTTGAGGCGTTTTTTTTTTTTTTTTTTCCCCCCTTAGGTTGACTGGAATTTTATTTAGTTTGGTAGAACTTCAATATCCTATACAAATAGAGTATAGGAGAGTATCTTTTTCTATGGATAGATTCTGTATGGAAAAAGGGATTCCTTGTTTACTTTGCATTATATGTTTTTTTTACACCTGACCCTGCGTGGTACATATAGCTGAAAATTTACTCGATTGTACTCTTATAGATTAAGTAAGAGTCTGTAGAGGTTGAATGGTATTTTATTTAGGTTGATAAAATTCCAACATTGTATACAGATAAGATTCACAAGAGTATCGTTGTTTTTTTAATAGATGGTGTATGGATAAGAGATCTTTTGGTTATTTTGTATTTTTTGTTTTCCTTACCCTGCATGGTATATAAGGTGAAAAATTTATGTGATTGTATTCTTTTTTGGACATATAAATAAATGATTTAAAAAAAAAAAAGAATATCCCTCTGATGTAGTGCAGCCAATATTTTAATTCAAGAATACATATTAAATGAAAAATGGACAACAAAATAAACAACAAAAAAATAATACAAATAAATAAATAATGGATAATTGATGGACAAAAATAATACAATATCAGAAGATACTAAACAAGTCTGTCTAAATAAATGGAATACCCATTCCAAGATAAATGTATCTTATCTTATTATAGAATTGATCTGTGTCTAGTGAAACTAGTGCACTAATAGCAATACACTATATAAGTACAAACTAATGAATGATAATTCATAAAACTAAAGACCTATTTATATAGGTATTCTAATTTAAGTTATTTAAAGTGCAAGTTAATGTATGTATAATAAATAATAAACTAGTTTAAATACGTATCTGGATATTATTATATCCTGTGAAAGTTCTATATACAGTATATATATATATATATATATATATATACATATACATATATATATATATATATAAAGTGCTAATTACGTGCATATTTGTGCGTATACTGTGCATATTAAAGACTAAAGTGCTAAGTTGAAATAAAGTGTTACAGAGTTGAGTTGAGATCAAGGTCCAAATTTAAACCTCTGGGTTCTAAGGTTTTAAAATTAAAAATCAATTCTGCTTCTGTTTTCAATAGTCTTTTATTGATATTCCCACCTCTCCAATCATTTCTAACTTTTTTTATTCCCCAGTATTTCATTCCTTTAGTATTCTGGTTGTGCACTTCCTTAAAATGTCTGGAAAGAAGGTGTCCATCAAAACCATTTTCAATGTTTAATAGGTGCTCACGTATGCTGTCTCTGAGTGGGCGTGAAGTTTCACCTAAATATTGTAATTTACAGGGACACTGTATAAGGTAGACTACATTAGTATCACTACATCTTATAGTGTCCCTGATAATAAATTCTTTTTTTGTTGTAGTAGAAATTACACTTTTTGTCATATTACTATGTTTACAGGCTTTACAACGAACACAGGAAGAAAAAAAACTTGTATTTTATTACCTGTTAGATCTACATCCCAACTTTTATTTACATTTTTATTTAAAACACTGGGTGCTAAAATATTTTTAAAATTTTGTGCTTTTTAAAAAAACTATTTTTGGTTTCTCTCCTAAATTTTCGCCTATTATAGGGTCTCTTTGCAGTATGTGCCAGTGTTTGTTTATAATGGATCTGGTTTTCCCATGGTGTATACTGTAATCTGTTATAAATTGTACTTCTATTAGTGTGTCATTCTTAGTTGTAGGGTACTTTTGTTTTGCTTTTAGAAGTGTATTTCTGTTCATACTTCTAGCAGAAGATTTTGCCTGTGCAATTAGGTCTTTATCGTATCCATGTTGTTCAAATTTAGTTTGAAGTCCCAAAGCTTGTTCATTGTAATCGACTATGCTTGAGCATTTTTTTCTGATTCTCTGAAATTAATTATGGGGCATATTATCTACCAATTTGTAATAATGGCAGCTAGTGTTGTAAATAAAGTTATTAGAATCTACTTTCTTGAAGTGGGTTTTAGTTATTAGGTTAGATCTTTGGCTTCTATAGCTAGATCTAGAAAATTCATATTTGTCTTACTTGTCAGGATATCTGTGAGTGTTAGTAAATAATATATATAGATATATATTTTATTCATACATGATAAGACCAAAGGGTTCATAATATATGAAACTGGTTGCATCAGTTTTATTTACTATAAATTACAGTTCTCTCTGCCAGATGGTTTGGGCTGGGTAACACAGGAGGCCTGTGTAAAGAATTTTCCTATCCGAAGAACCAGTCGCTCGGTCTGAACTGATAATGGAATATACAAACATACTCAGAGGAGATAGCCCTTATTATCTAAGTGTTAAGTGTCCCCTACTGAGTTTCAAATACACGAAGCTCAGACGTACATCTCAAATGGAAAATAGCAGGAGAAAACAAAGAGACATCTTTTGCTGGAAGCATATAAGAATTTAAATCTTGGTGTTCAAAAGAGAAGTTAGAAATTCATCTATATGAACTGTATAATTATCAAAGATTTAATTGATACTCAGACTGTATAAATAAATATATATATATATATATATATCCTGAGAAGAAATGCCTCACAGTAACATATTAGATAAGTATTTGCTGAACTTAATAAGTAGCTGTATAATCAATGTCAATTGTTTAATCAACTTGTTTCAAAATGGATAACATGTTCTTATATTTTTCAGGCATCTAATAAGTACATATATAATTGGTGCTTTAAATAATATGATATGTTTTATACACTCAGCAAGAGATATACAAATATGAAATATTTATATTAATATGGGATATTAATCCAATATAGATATAAGTATATGAAACTACATCTGATTGCTGATCTCAGGGTATGTGTGTGATATTAAGATGATAACTGAGAAAGTAATTGAGTCCATATGATTTTTAAACGCATATTTAAGATATTATAAGTGGAGTATATTCATGTTTTTTTTTTTTTTTTTTTTATTGAGGTTCATTTCAATACATACAACATTGTAGAAGCAATAATGATGTTGCACATAACAAAATAGTAATTTTACAGGGGCTAGATGCAACAAAATATATAACTGGAAAACAGGTAGAGAAAGGTATGTGTATCATGTTTGCTGTATATCCTTAGAATGCCAATTAATCTGGAGACCTCCATGATGATAAAAAGAGGTCACTCATGGACCTCTGTTGATAGACAAAAATTTCAAAGAAACAGGAGGAGTTGTCAAACACAAGAGACCACTCTTGGATCTCAAATGAGAAGCCTAATTTTTATAGTATTGGGATCATTAAGTATAAAGTAAACCTTCTAGTCAAACTTAAGATGCCACTCTTGGGCCTCTTATAATGAGAGAGTTAATATTATAGCAGAAGGTATCTAGATGTGATCAGACCACTCATGGGTCTCAAATGTTAATTTTCTATTTTGAAATATGATAATTAAATACAGATACAGATCCTGTGGAGAGGATATTAACCCTGGGCAGGCGTTAGTTTAGGAGAGAGCTAGAATCATAAAACGCTACCAAGTGTTAATAAATGCTACCAAATAATGATTGTAAATATGCTTGAGGAGACTACATGAGACATTTAGAAGATCTCTAGCAAAGAGAAATGCACACCAATGTATACGGTTATAAAAGGAAACATAAGATATACTTCACAACTACAATCCTACCCGATCGTTGGGGAGTTTATGTAGAGAAGGGCTATACATATGACATGTCTAAGTAGGAGTATACTAACAGAGAATACACTTTAAGATACAATAAAAGGACATGCAACTATAGAGTTACTATTGCAGAGCTTATTGTAGGATTAATGTGTATTAAGATAATTTACCATACCCTCTCAGGTATATAACTATATACTTGTCCGGCCGCCTCATCCGCAGACAGCCAGACATGACATAAGTGGCTGAGAGACACTGCTTAAGTAACTTAGAGTGAAGTTAGCAAGCTCTCATTCCAAAGCTAATCACACAGACAGAAATTGGTTTAAATGTGTAGCAAGTTAGTCGTGGCATTACGCTGGGGATAGGGACATATTATAAACATTCAGGAGATTCAATGCCTTCTAGGTACAGTACAATAGAGAACATACTTACATTGCATTTACCATCCAGTGTATAGCTAAAGAAATAGACATATACTAATATATATATGTGCAAATATAACTTTCATCAAATATAACTGTGAAGATTTATAAACTAGGGACTATAAGACATAAGCTTTAAACTTGTGATAAACATCTTAGAGAGTTTTTGCATAGGTACAGCTGCAATCAAGCTGGTAAATACCTTAATACAGTTCCCAGAGTCTGCTGATTATGAAAGTTCAGACTGTTAGGTCATCATCAGGAAAAAGAGATCATAACCAGAATCATTATTTGTTCTGAGAGTAGCAAATATAAAGAACAAAACTGTCATACCAATATCAGAACAATGGTCGTGTTAGCTTATCCCTCTCCCATTCTTCTTGTAAGGCTGACCAAGCTGTTTAATTTTAGGTGACCAGTACAAAATATGTTTCTTTGGATCAGATCAATGTCCCCCTGTATTGAGTGGCAAGTGCCCAGGAAGTTGCGGTACAAGAGCGGTGGGAGGCTAGAGCTCCGAGCAGTAATTCCAGGCCTATGGAGTTGTGTCAAGGAATGTAGGGGATCTGAAAGGGTGATGGCAGGGATCTCCACCAGCAGGGATCCCGCATGGCTATGGCAGAGTTTCCATTGAGCGCCCATGACCACTCGTAGTTGGTGCATGAGGAACGAGTTCCCAAAGGGCAGCGAATGGACAGGTAAGCTGAAAGGACGTTGGTGTACATCTGCTGTGATCACCAGCTCAGCTTCCGTGCAGAAGGTTTCCGGAGCGAGAACACGGAGCATCACACATGGCTCCACTCTGTTGTGGCTAGTTGAGGTCCCCAAGGTCTCTGTCTTCGTAAATTGAGCTACGGAGTTAGGTGCCAAGTCGGCCTCATCGTTTATTGCGAATAATGGTAGCCGTCTCAGGCATCCATCGTGGGCATCTCTTTGGTGCATAGCTTGTAAAGGAGAACAGTGGGTAGCCAGTAGGATCTCTGTGAATGCAGCATGATGCGAAATAAGTAACTTGTTAATCTCCGATAGGATATGGTGTGCCATCTCCACAGGAAACTGTAATACTATTTTGCAGCAAGCGTTGAAAACAAGTTAAGACACACAATGTGCCGAGTAACGACAGGGCCCAAGAATGGCCTGCCAGGGCGGGGGGGTATAGTTACTGTCTTGATGTTATGATGGCTCCGGGCACTGATGCCAGCAGCAATCTTGGAAATAGTGATCTTGTCTTGTGTATTATCAATTGGAGAGTCCAATTCTGATAATTGTTCCTCAAGATGGTTCTGGGATATAGAGATATTTTAGGATTATTGTTAGAAAGCTGAAGCAGGGATGTGTCCTATCATGGGCGCTGCCCGGAAGTCCCCCCGTATATTCATGTTTAATCTTGAAATACTCAGAATAAATGATATTAAACGAACCATATATGTAACATATGATTATTAAAACTAGGAGATTAAAAGTATATAAAAAACGGGATTTAATAAAAATATATATAAGAACTGTATTTACTGTATAGCAGTGTTGAAAATGAAACTGTTTGTCTTTGTCTGCTGCCCCCGATGGCCTAAATCCAGAATTACAACCAAAAGGCTGATTTGGCTGTTAAAAATGGCATTTCCCAGTTGCCAATCAGAGAAGACCGCGTATCCAAATCTATCGAATGATTAAGTAATGGGGAGGAGTTTTGTCTCAGACAAAAACTCCCTGCATACAGAGAAGAAGAAAAAGTTTGGCTGAAATTTTTTTCTTGGTAACTGTTGCAATCCCGCTTGCTGCCATTTTTGCTTATAGAGAGACCAGTGTGAGTACACAGTACTATCAAGATTAATTATCTTACAAATGTGCATAATTCCCCTAAGACATATGACGATAGACATATTTGGATATTAACTGAATTCTAAAACTGGTGATCTGGTAAAGTATACACAATTGTATATTTAATATTTTAAACAAAGGTATTCTAAAGCTTTAGTTAGATTGTAGTGAGTATACTGGTATTAAATATTAATGCTTAGAAATAATTTTGTATTTTTATATCATAAAGTAATTACAGTTATTGCTATATAATTTGCCTTATTGTAGCTAAATAATAGGTTATTTCAGCTCAGATAAATTGGCATATAAATTGGCGGTTTGCATTAATAATATATACAATTTCTGATGTTTTTAATTGAAGTTATATAGAATCATTTGTGGTCTAAATAACTTAATTATACTTGTCTGAAAGTTATCTTAAATTTATTGAGACCCAGTAACATTTGTGTGAAGTATCTTGGTATATTGTTTATCTAAACACTGAAGTTAGTGGTCCATATTCTGGTATTTTATTGTGGTATTTTAATGTGATTCATTGTGAGTAAGGTTAATTTTAAAGGTATATTTTTTTATTATCTGCTGTATAGAATATTGTAACGGAATAAGTGTGTATAATTTGATTCATAATCTGGTCTCTACATAAATATATTGCAATGTGTACATAAATTTTAACTAATCTAAAAAATTTAGGAATAAAAATTAATTTCAATTGTTTCGTATATACATTTTAATTGGAGGTTATTTTAAAGAATAAATAAATTGTATTATAATCCTGGTATATACTGACATATTATCTGGAGGCACTGCAAGAGATTATTATATTTATCACATTGATATAATATATTTGTAGTAAATAGAGATTATAAAAAAGAAAAAATATATTTTTTTTGGGAAAAAATGATAATTTTTTTACATTTTTTACTAGTTTTTCAAAATTAATATTCATATTTAAAAAAAAATCGCTCGTTAGGCAGAAATTCTTAAAACAGAAGCCATTACTCACCTTAAAAATAGATTAAGTATTAAGGGAGAATTAGGTGCTTACATTAAGATGCTGAAGACTAAAGCCCAAAATATTGCAAATAATATATGGTGTGGCGAAAGCGAAATATTTCAAGGGCTGTTAAAATTTGGCCAACCTCAAAAGCAGAGGAAACAAGATGAAATAATTTTCTATGTGAACGATGAAATGTACAATAAGATTGAAGTACAAAATTCACAATTGGAGCAACTGAGGGGTGAAAATTATTCCTTAAGGCTAGATGAGGAAGAGGCAGAACGAGTCCAGGATAAAATTGATGAGTTTTCCCAAAATGTGGCCGCCTTACAAAAATATAACCAGAGTTTAATAGCTCAAATAGAAGATTTGCGTAAACAACTCGCACAAAGCCAAAGAGAGTTAAGTGGTTTAAAAGGGCCCTATCGTCATAATGAAAACCCCTATATTAGCAATGAGGATAATGCAGATAATTTTAAATTTCAAAGAGTTATGTTAGTGTTAGGCGCTAAGTTTAATACCTATATAAAACCACAAATAGGGTATTTCTCCTCGGGGTTACCCAAGTATCCAAACAAGTTTTATCTAACCTAAAGTGCTCTAAGTCACAATAGGAAATAAATATGTGGCGTCGCAAGCAACTCAATATACTAGGTAACAGGCTGATGAGTAAATAGTCAACTGTTGCATGGTGGGCTAGTGGGGTGTCTACAAAAATAGTTAAAAAAAAGAAAGAGAGGCTCACTGCATGAGAACACACTATGGTAATGTGTTGCCTCTAGTGATCAAATCTTCCAAGATAATTTGATAGGGCTAAAATAGTTATTTGAAAATTAGATATTATAAACTAGCATACAGTATATATGAGAAAATATATAAACCATAAATCTTAACCCAAATAGAGTCTAATAGCAGCTCTTGATTACAGCGTAGTATTAAAACTCTAATAGATATATTTAATATAAATAAGCATATGAATATTCATTCTTGGAGTGAAACAAAAAATCAGTGCAAAAAAGGAGTTTGGGCAATATCGCACTAAAACCGCTGCGAAAATAGCTGTATACAGTTTAAAATGTATTGCTAATCAAAGCCCTATAGAATTCCTTTCTGTACTAAAAAGTGCGTACAGTATGGCCGAAGACTACCCCATATATGAAAGCTCAGAGTTTGTGAATTTATTTTATGAAGCATTGCCCGCACACATCAAACTTAACTTAGTTAGAAATTTTGATGAGAACTGCTCATTGGACTGGCTGATCAAAGAGAGTACAAAGTTATACTCTATTCAGCAGTCCGGTAAACAGGGGGTTAAAAGGGAACTAAGGCCCAGCCCCAAAATTGTGGCAGAAACTAGGGTGTCTCCTAGCCTCCTCAATTTGAAGTCTAACAAGAAGACTTATGCGGAAGTGGCCCGAGAAAAAATGCCTTCCCCACAAAGTTTTAACTCTGCCCCTCCCCCATCAAGGGCCGAGGCGCAGAGAGAATATACTCAAAATGGGGGGCATACCCAGTTAAATAATTATCTCCAAAGAGGGGCATACCCAGTTAAATAATTATCTCCAAAGAGCTGAACACCCACAAGGTAATCGGTACCCCCATAAAAATAAATACCAAAAGTGGCGAAAATACTCAGACACCCCAAGTAAATAGTGCTCCCCAAGATATTAATGCTGAACAAGTTGAACCCCAAAGACAGCCACGTCAAAATAGGAACAATAGCTATGATTCTGAGGGATCCCAAGGATCCAGGAATCAACACACTGGGATATAAAAAAATCGGTCCATGGGTAAAAAGAGCTTGTATAGTCAAGTGGGCCAACTTAGTACTCAGTTAAGTCAATTATGTACACTATTTACTAATATGAGCCAAGCTTTGACGGCTCAGCACCCTAATAATCCTTGTTTAGGGGTACAGCCAGTGGCCAGCAATGGACCACAGGCACAGTCATAAATACCCAGGTATTACCCAAGAGAGAGGGGAGATGTATACCAAATAAAATGATTAATGTCAATAATGGTACTAATCATGTTCTCTCCCTAAAGACCAGGAATGGACGATTTAGCTGTGATGACGAGCAACCTCAGCCTGGAAGCTCTTACAAACCTCTTCCTTTGCAGTTTTCCACTAACCTTATTCCCACAGATGCAGTACACTGGAACCCTGTCAACCCTATTACAGAGGAAAGGACTGGTAAGAAAGAAGTTTCTTCTGCATCAGATAACGTGGCGAATACAGGTAAAATGTGGCTAGACCCACAGATATGTAATCATGCTAATTTTATGTGTGAAATGGTAGAGACTGCAGGGAGATATTATGTATTAGCTGAGCTCCAGGATTCAGTTGCTTACCCTATCATGGGATTAATTTATACTGGATCTCAGGCAACTATTTTATCCCACAGGTACTACACACAGCTAAATGAGCTAACACCCCACAAACCTAAACTAAATGAATTTGACGGTTCACTAATAGGTGTTGGGGGTGACTCTCTCAAAACCTACGGTACGGCATGGTTAAAACTAAGGCTGGGGAACAGGGTAATAAGACACCCTGTCATTATAGAGGATCTGCCAACTGATCGTTTAATTTTTGGTAGTGATCTCCTGAAGCGATTAAGCACCATAATTGATTGCATAAATAACATAATGTGGTCACAAGTAAAAAGGCCTATTAATTATGAGCGGTCCGGTATATCTCACCACCGACATAACTATCACGTGGTGGAAGAGAAACCAAATGCTGTGGAGATTCATTTCAGGAATAACACTGTACCTGAAATCACTATCCTACAAATAGATGATCAGACTCTCTTAGGCAGCTCTGATGGTAATACTTTCAAAATTTCGTCTGGAAAGATAGCAAATATTTTCTTAGACGGCGATGTATTAACCATATACCTCCACAAGGGGGATCCTAAATCCCCTAAACGGGCAGATTATTCGCAATTCCTCGCAGAAATTGAGAAGGTTAAGGATGATCTATTTATTCCTATGCAAGTACATGACCTTGGAAAAACCAAGTATGCCAAATTGAGCTTAAAACAGGAAGCTAGCTATATAAGTGAAGGCTTAGCACAGATAGCTGAACCTAAAGTGATTAAATATCTTTCTCCCCAAGATCTCTTGGTCCATGACCTGGATGACAAGTGTGAAAGCTATAATATCACAGCTAAGTGTTTATTATCTATATCCATAGTTAATAAATCAGCGAAGCACCTGTTTTTTAGTTTTAAATACTCCCTATACTCAAATATACATTGGCAATGATTTGTTACATAGATATGCCATACAAATAGATTTGATTAACCTTTGCCTCTGGAGCAGGTTAAAGGGGGACCCTGAAGTATTTCAGGATGAAAATACAGCCCTGAAATGAAACCAGAAAATGCCATGTGCTGTGAATATGCAGGTGTCTAACAATGTTGTAATCCCTGCTGGGGCTGATAAATTCCTCTTATCCTTACAGGTAAAAAGAGGTCAGAAATTGAAAACTTCTGAAACACTAATATGCATCATCTGGGTATAACAATGACCCATACTCCCATGGTAAATATTGGAACTATTCCAATACATGTTATTGTGCATAAGATGACCCCACAGGATATCACCTTATCCATGGGAACTACCATAGGATATGCGCTGGAATCAAGTTATTACACTTTTGGATTCCAGAATAATGTAATTGGGCTAATACCTGAAGGATACAATCCTTTGCATCTATGCCAGAAGGATCGTTTACAATTCAGTCTATTTATCCCTTCAGCTCAGAGGAAGGCATCTGTAAAATTGAAGAAGCCTCCTTAGTATTTGATCAGCCGATCAAAGAGCAAGAATACCCCAATACCCAGAATCATGGGGGCAATGTAAATTATAATCAAGGGGATCTCACCTCTAGTTTAGAAGAAGCCTATGAGATAGGACAACCTGAAATCTTTCCAGGATTTCAGCAAATAGTCGAAGAGCAAATCTCCTTAGCTAATAGCTGTTCCAGTGATGATGAACGCCAACAGCTACGAGAACTCCTGATGGAGTACAAGGATATGTATGCTAGGGATTCTTATGACTGTGGGACTACAGACTTGCACATTGCAAGAGTCGAAAACAGATCCCAATGCACCACCTGTCTTTGTTAAACAATACAGACTTCCTTTAGCTTCATATGATTCTCTTGCAGAAATCATAAGGAACCTGGAAGAAAGAGGTATTATCAGACAGGTGCACAGCTATTATAACAATCCTATTCTAGGTGTTCTTAGGCCCAATGGACAATGGTGTTTGTGTGCTGATTTAAGACAGCTAAACAAACAAGTGTACATGTCTGGCTGACCTGTGTCATATATTCACCAGTGCCTAGCGTAGTCGCAGGGATCTAAAATATTCACCGCCATTGATTGTGCACAGGGATATTGGACCATAAAGGTACATGAGGAGGACCAGTATAAGCTTGCATTCTCATTCCAAAAGGTCCAATATGCATTCAAGAGATTCCCGTTTGGATACATAAATTCAGGACACGAATTTGCTGTATTCATGCATAAGGCTATGCCTGATGCACTGGAAAGGGGGACCTTATCTTATGTTGATGATGTTTTAATCAAAAGCACAGACTTTGAGAAACACATCACTGAACTCAAACACGTCCCCAGCCAACTTAAAAGGGCTGTTGTCAAATTATCCCTACAAAAAGCTCAATGGTGCTGCACTTGTGTAAACTTCTTTGGACATGAAGTTACTTCTGAAGGGTTAAATCCTCAGAGGAAAAAGGTGGAAGCTATAATAAATTCTAAGAACCCAACTAACTTAAAGGATTTAAGATCATTCCTGGGTATCACAAATTATACTCGCAAATTTATTGATAATTATGCAGAATTAGCTAAACCACTGCTACTTCTTCTAAAGAAGGATGTGAAATGGCACTGGAATGAGGCTCAAGAGACAGCCATCAGAGAGCTGAAGAGAAAACTCACTCAAGCACCTTGCTTAGTGTACCCTGAAGGGGTAAACCTTTCTACTTAGAGACAGGTTACTCAGATATAAGCATGAGTGCTGTTTTATACCAAAAAGCATGATAATTTAAGCAAAGTCATTGCTTATGCGAGTAAAACTCTATCCCCAGTAGAAATAAAATTTAGCAATTGTGAAAAAGCCCTCTTATCTACTGTATGGGCTCTACAAAATTTCCGCAGATATATACAGGGCAAGAAAAATATTATAGAAACGGCCCACCAGCCTTTGCTATATCTGCAAAGTGAGAGAATAAGAGATGGAAATTTGTCTAACAGCCGCATAACCGCTTGGACTCTTTACTTACAAGACTGGCCTTTAGAAATTTGCTATAAGCAAATCAAAAAGAATCCAGAATCCACAGGGGCTTGCTGAGCTCCATGACTGTACTTCTAAGGATCATGGGGAAGAGTTATTAGAAGATGATTTCCTTGAGGAACAATTGCTTTCCCCATATAAAATATATAATGAGGACCATTGTCAAACATTACCTTGGATATATGTTGATGGTTGTTCTTACCATGCCACTATTGATAATGAGCGCAGATTAGTCGCTGGCATCAGTATAACTTGGGTCTATGGATTCCCAAACATTTCTGTAGGTTTCAACATTGTACCAAGATCCAGTCAAGTTGCAGAACTGCGGTTCTAAAAAACATTGACATGGCTATTAAACACAGTATTCATGAATTTGTGATCATTACTGATTCAAATTACGTGTGTCACAGTTTTGTTGAATACCTGCCAACTTGGAAAATAAATGGCATGCAGAAAACTAACAAAAACCCGTCAAACATGGCAAGTTGTTCTGCGAGGTTGACAATCTGGTGGTATCCAATGGGTTATCCATACACTGGAAGAATTCCAGGGTTCTAGGTCCTGATAAGGAAGGCAATGATCTTGTGGATTCATTAGCCAAACAAGGAGCCATAACTGGAGAACTCCTTAATATCGACCACTTAATGGATGCAATTCAGGTAGAAGCCATTACCAGAAACCAGGCTAAACAACAGAGTGAGCCTAACCTGGTACAATGGAGTCAGGATTCTCCTAGTGAGGACCTAATCACTATTAAAAAATGTCAGTATATAGCCGGGTTATAATACAATATATTTAATAATTATTCTTTAAAATAAAACCCCAATAAAATGCATATACGAAACAATAAAATTAATGTATATTCCTAAATGCTTTATATTAGTTAAAATTTATAGACACATTGAAATATATTTGTAGAAAACCAGATATGAATCAATACATTTAAACTATTATAATATGCTATGCAAAGATCATAAAAGTTGCCTTATTCACAATAGTCTCTCAAATCAGAGTTGCATTTAAAATATCACAATGAGATACCAGAATCTGAGCCACTAACATTCAAGCAGTACAATCAGCTATATAGCCACAATTTATCTTATATTATTCCAATTTAAAACATCCGAAATTGTGTATATTATTTGTACGAACAACCAATTCCTATGCCAATTTATATAAGCTGAAATAAATTCTTAGTTATCTACAATTAAGACAATTCTAAAATATATATATGTGGCTGCAACTATAAATTATTTGGCAAACAAAAGACTAGTTTTAAACTACCCAGGACTGTGAATATGAGTCTAAAATATAAAGTACCTTTTTAAAATTGCTGAACTGCAATTTGTTATGATTACCAAATACTTTTGATTTAAATATCAAAATTACAACAATCATACATCACCAATTTGAGCCAATTTGTAGTTCAATCTTTTCCAAATATTTTCAGATCACCTCATTCGAAGAAAAGTTATTGCATGGATCAAGGTTAGTCTCAGCTCCTTGCTTAAGTGATTGTGTCCCCAAGAATGGCCGCCAGTTATCAATCACCAGTGTAAGCAGATCACACAAAAACTGTCTATCTCTCTTGCATTCAGCTTTTCTTATATAATCATTGGTAATCTTTTTCGGTTACGCCCACGGATGCTTGTCCCTTCTCATTGGTTCATTTTGGGGGACGCACCCCTCACTGGCTCTGTATGTGTCCTAATCGAAAATTAATTTGGCTGTCATACCATTCCAATCCCCTAGGGGGTAGCAGACAACCAGCAATGTAGACCCACCATCAAACATTGCTAACAATTTAATACATCCTTATAAAATGACCATTTAAACCACCATAACTCCTTGCATTAACAAATCTCTCCTGTCATCATCCATATCTCATTGAGCATAACAGAAAACCTACAACCTGATACCAAGCACCAACATTTCATCAATTTCTATGTTAAAATAGAAAATATCCACATATGTCTGTTTATGACTACTATTCATGGGACATCTTTTCTGAAAAACAAGGGACAGATATTATTTTGAAACTAGTCTAACATTTATACATTTATTATATAGATACTTATTTAGAGATTCCATCTCCACATCAGTTCCTCCTGTAATTTTCACTAGATTTCTGGAAAACAGAGAAAAATGTGTTTATCTTGAAATCAATGGGTCAGTATTTTATATATACTAATGTAGTTATTAATTTAATTTTCTACAATTTGAATTGCATTTCCCCAGATCCCTATGTAGACATTTAATACAGTATTTGAAATTATATATATGTGTTATTTGAGTATTTCAAACGCAAATGAAAACCTGGCATCATTACTTTTGCAAGATTTTTTATTTTTTATTTTTGTATTTATGTCATACAGAGACTTGCAATGCTAATTTGCCTGGGGTTGCATATTGGAAACTCCGCAGGGGACAATTCACACCCAAGTGACATGAGCCATCTCCTCAGCCAGAAACTGAGTCCAATCAAGCTTCAAACAAAATCCAGTGACCCATGGTGTTAAATTATCACGTCTGTTGGTATATGTTTCTTTCAGATTAGAAAGTATATTGATAAATTTCAAAGGGCTCCTGAGCATATTTTCCACCAAAACACAGACTATTGACTCCATTAACCAAGGGGTTCCTGTGACTTAGGTACCATGTTTATCTTTGTTTGAAAATATCTAATCTCATTAAGTGGTGAGGTACAGAATGTTTTGAAGTTTGTACTTGGCTAGGGAGCAAATGCTCTCTTTTGAAGTTTTTGGGACATCCTGTCTGCATTGAGCTTTGAGATGTGTATTTAAATTATCTGAGTTTTAAGTACAATTTCTAACATCAGAATTGTAACCATATAGTAATATCTGATAAAAACATGGCATCATATATAAACACATTCTTTTGTTTTATTATATATATATATATATATATATATATATATATATATATATATATATATATATATATATATATATATATAAATAAAGAAGCGAAAAAGCCAAACAGGTCTAAAACAAAAAGTCCAATTTTAATGGTCAATTTAAAAGTATTGACAGTACTCAGTGCGAAAAGTCTGACATGTTTCGGCCCACGGCCTTACTCCTAGACATTTCAAGTGAACAACTGCCAATATTTAAAAGCAGTACTGAGAATCTATTGGTTGTCATTAATTACAAACGGGAAACACTTGTGTTAGTTTGTGCAAAAAATCAACACACATAGGAGAGCCTGAAAAACAGAACTATTGTACATATATGTGAATACTCTGGGTCTATTAGAAAATCACAATAATACTTAACATATAATATCAAACAAACAGATGATACAAATTATATGATAATGATTGTGAATATATAAACTGTACATAAAGACCTATTAGCATTCAGTAAACATGGTGACAAAGAAAAAGAAAATTGCTTAGTAATCACTAATGGTCGCAAATAAAGACATATTTGTATAATTTTGGTTTTAAATATATAAACTCCACATAGAGGCCTATTTACCTTCAGTGTGAACTATTGGCAAATACAGTTATTGAATAATCCCTAATGATCACAAATAAGATATAAAAAGAAAAGAAAAGGAGAAAAAAAGAAATTATATATTAATCACAACGATAATGAATATAATTCATAATATAAATGAATATATGTTTATACTAGAAACATGTGGTCTTGCATAATGAAGGCAAGTACATCAGCATGTGAACTATTATGTTATAACCGTGTAAACCTGTAGCGAATATAACATTGTAAAATTATACTGATCTCCATTTCGATACATCTAATATTATTCAAAAGGGATGTCCTTAAAGCTATGTATTATAATAGTAACTAGGCTATTATTCCTAAATGAATTCAAGTGGGTGATAGAAAAAGATACATGAAGTGGAATAAATTAATTGGATGTAAGAACAAACTAATAATTGGTAACTATTTTCATTCGTTTAATACTTTAAATAATGGTCTCAGTTGAAAGAAATTTATATATAAACTCGTGGACCCACAATATTTGCCATACTATTTAATTGAAAAAAGAAAGAAGAAAGAAAAAAGAGAATATACTGTTGTGAGAGCGGGTACACTACCCTGCACACGTAAAATGTATGCGTGTCCAAGAACTAATATACAGGGCCTATAGAGAAAATAGACAGTATGTATGTGTGTTAACTAGTGTTCAATGGGACCCTGTGATATAGGATGCTCACTCAGTTATTCCCAGAAATTTATGATGTCATTGATGGAGTTGTACCCATCTGGGATACGTGACTCCAATGTAAAAATCCAAAACGCCTCCTGTTTTAATAGGGCTTTATTACGATCACCACCCCTATTATGTGCCTGTATGTGGTCAATGACCATCCATCTAAAGGTTGAATTACTGCTGTCATGTTTCTGAATAAAGTGTTTAGCCATGTCAGACACTGGGTCTGATCTAAAAAACAAAATATCAAAACAAATATCAAATTTAACTGATGAAATATGCAATACAAACAAAAGAACAGTAATTTCAATAGATGAGTCAGCTGACCCCACTTATAATGTTATCAATCTTACTGATTACAAACTAAATAAAGATGAAATTAAAGTACTTGGTTATGGTTTAGGTTATGTTCCTACCACTAGGTTTAATTTATTTCAGACTCTTGTAGATATAAACAAATTTATTTGAGCCCTTACATTGAAAAAACATTTCTATTTGACACAAGAAAGTGTTGATTTAATTGAAAAAAGAATTGACAATCATTGTAGTTTGTCTGAGAGTACATCAAATACTCTGAGTATGGATTTTTCTGAAGTCAGAGACATCCAAACTCTCGTCTCACTGAACGATGAGAATTTTGACCCCATTCAAGGTATACATAACGCCCATATTGGGTTTAAGCCAAAATCTACCTTTTACCCCTTACAAACAAGGGGAGATACTCTGGTTTCTTTTCAGAAACGAATAGAAAAAGATCTTGTTGAACTTGCGAAAAAACCCTTGAAAGGTAAACCTAATTTAACCAACCAGGAGAGAATTGCTTTAACTTCATTGAGGTCAAATTCTGACTTGGTGATAAAGAATGCCGATAAAGGTGGAAGTGTTGTCATCTGGGACCTTAAATCCTATAAAGGAGAGATTATGAGGCAACTTAACAATTTGAATGATTACAAGGTTTTACCTTGCAATCCTGTACAAAAATTAAAAAAAGACCTCATCTCCCTTTTAGATGATGGTCTCATGTTAGGCCACATTGATGACAAGACTTTTGACTTTCTATCAGTGGATAATCCGATCACTCCTATTATCCATGTCTTGCCCAAGGTGCACAAGAGCATCGAAAATGTAAAAGGCAGACCGATTGTGTCCGGTATCGGGTCGCTTTGCGAGCCTTTATCGGAATGGCTGGACAGCATACTGCAGCCACTTGTTATCACCTTACCGGGTTTTCTCAAAGATACCAAACATGTACTTCAAATATTTGATGGCTTCACATGGCAGGATGAATTTTCCTGGTTAACAGTGGATGTGGTAGCTTTATATTCGTCCATTCCCCACTCCATGGGGATCCTTGCCGTAAAATACTATTTGGAGAATAAATTGAACTATACAAAAGAATTTATTCAATTTATTTTAGATGTTTTACAATTTCTTTTGACGCACAATTATTTTAAGTTTGAAGATTCATTTTATCTCCAACTACAAGGTACAGCAATGGGGCGAAATTTGCGCCCTCATATGCTAATTTGGTAATGGGCTGGTTTGAACACAGTATGATATATGGGGAACAGAACCCCTTTCTCCAGCATATCAAAAGCTACCATCGTTTCATTGACGATCTGTTGTTAATTTGGATAGGTCAGCCTTCTCTTATTGGAAAATTCATTGGATACTTGAACGAAAATGAATGGGGTCTACAATTCACTTTTGAAACTAACAAAACATCTATTAATTTTTTGGACATCCAGCTAAGTAATATGGCCGGCACCAATAAAATCAAATCACAAATTTATAGGAAGCCCATATCAGGGAACACCCTTTTGCATGGCAAAAGCAACCATCCCCTAAATGTTCCCTATGCCATTGCTAAGGGACAGTACATCAGAGTAAAAAGAAACTGCTCTGAAATACATGATTGTGTCACACAAAGTGAAGACCTTACCCATAGACTCCGGAGTAGGGGCTACAATAATACTGCCATTCAAAAGGCCAAAAAGGAAGTGGACAGTTTAGATAGAAAACTCTGTTGGCTAATAAACCACAAAAGACCTACACTACCAGTGATCAGGTTACCTTTGTTACCCAATATTCATCTGATTATAACAACATCTGCCAGATTATTCGCAGACATTTAGCCATGTTAAGGGCAGATGAGGGGTTGGTCCCCTTTATTGACAAAGGATGTAGATTCTCCTACAGGAAAGGATGCACTATAGGAAATTTAATTTCCCCAAGTGCTTTACCTAAAAGAAAAACTACTACAAGTTCATGGTTACAATCTAAGGGAATGTTTAAATGTGGATACAGTGCCTGTATCCCTTGCAGCTTTATCCAAAAAGGAAATGTTTTTTCTTCTTCAACTACGAACAAAACATATAAAATACAAAGTTGTGTCAATTGTTGCACAAAGTTTGCTATATATTTGATTTGGTGTACCTGTACCCCCAAACAATATGTGGGATGTACCTCAGGGGAGGTGATAGAATGTATACGACAACATTTATCTGACATCAAAAGATCAGACCCAGTGTCTGACATGGCTAAACACTTTATTCAGAAACATGACAGCAGTAATTCAACCTTTAGATGGATGGTCATTGACCACATACAGGCACATAATAGGGGTGGTGATCGTAATAAAGCCCTATTAAAACAGGAGGCGTTTTGGATTTTTACATTGGAGTCACGTATCCCAGATGGGTACAACTCCATCATAAATTTCTGGATGAGGTACCTTTAAATGACGTCATCCAAGATGGCGTCCGTCGAATTCCGATTGGCTGATAGGATTCTATCAGCCAATTGGAATTAAGGTAGAAAAATCTGATTGGCTGATTGAATCAGCCAATCAGATTCAAGTTCAATCCGATTGGCTGAACCAATCAGCCAATCAGATTGAGCTTGCATTCTATTGGCTGATCGGAACAGCCAATAGAATGCAAGCTCAATCTGATTGGCTGATTGGTTCAGCCAATCGGATTGAACTTGAATCTGATTGGCTGATTCAATCAGCCAATCAGATTTTTCTACCTTAATTCCGATTGGCTGATAGAATCCTATCATCCAATCGGAATTCGACGGACGCCATCTTGGATGACGTCATTTAAAGGTACCTCATTCGTCGGCCGGGATGGATGCTCCGCTTCGGTGGAGCAAAGAAAGAAGATTGAAGATGCCGCTTGATGGAAGATGCTGCCGGATGGAAGAAGACTTTGCTGCCGCTTGGATAAAAACATCGCCGGGATGAAGACTTCTTCTTTACCGCTTGGATAGACATCACCCGGATCGGATGAGGAGTTCGGCCCGGCGTGGTGAAGATAAGGTAGGGAGATCTTCAGGGGGGTAGTGTTAGGTTTATTTAAGGGGGGTTTGGGTTAGATTAGGGGTATGTGGGTGGTGGGTTGTAATGTTGGGGGGTGGTGTTGTGGTTTTTTTTTTCAGGCAAAAGAGCAGTTTTCTTTGGGGCATGCCCTGCAAAAAGCCCTTTTAAGGGCTGGTAAGGTAAAAGAGCTTTGAACTTTTTTTAATTTAGAATAGGGTAGGGAATTTTTTTTTATTTTGGGAGGCTTTATTATTTTATTAGGGGGCTTAGAATAGGTGTAATTAGCTTAAACATCTTGTAATCTTTTTTTTATTTTTTGTAATTTAGTGTTTGTTTTTTTGTAATTTAGTTTAGTTTATTTAATTGTATTTTTAGATAGATATTTGTAGTTTATTTAATTTATTGATAGTGTAGGTGTATTTGTAACTTAGGTTAGGATTTATTTTATAGGTAATTGGGTAATTATTTTAACTAGGTAGCTATTAAATAGTTAATAACTATTTAATAGCTATTATACCTAGTTAAAATAATTAACAATTTACCTGTAAAATAAATATAAACCCTAACATAGCTACAATGTAATTATTAATTATATTGTAGCTATCTTAGGGTTTATTTTATAGGTAAGTATTTAGATTTAAATAGGAATATTTTAGTTTATAATATGAATTAGATTTATTTAATAAGAATTTAGTTAGGGGTGTTAGGGTTAGATAGAGTTAATATAGTTAATATAAATAATATAGTAACTATATTAACTATATTAACCCTAATATAATTAGGGTTAATATAGTTAATATATATAATGTAATAACTATATTAACTATAATATACTTAGGGTTAATATAGATAATATAGCTGGCGACGGGGTAGGTAGATTAAATTAGGGGTTAATAATTTTAATATAGATGGCGGCGGTGTAAGGGGCTTACATTAGGGGTTAATACTATTAATATAGGTGGCGGCGGTGTAGGGAGGGCAGGTTATAGGGCAAAAGAGCTGTTTACTTTGGGGCAAAGCCCCGCAAAAGGCCCTTTTAAGGGCTGGTAATAGAGCTTATTACTTTAGGGGGATTAGATTAGGGGTTAATAATTTTTATATAGGTGGCGGCGGTGTAAGGGGACAGATTAGGGGATAGATAAGGTAGATGGCGGCGGTGTAAGGGGTTCACATTAGGGGATAGATCAGGTAGATGGCGGCGGTGTAAGGGGTTCACATTAGGGGATAGATCAGGTAGATGGCGGCGGTTTTAGGGGTTCACATTAGGGGATAGATCAGTTAGATGGTGGCGGTTTTAGGGGCTCACAGTAGGGGGTTAGTTTATGTAGATGGCGGCAATTTAGGGGTTAAATATTTTATTAGGGATTGCGGCGGGGGATCGCGGTTGACAGGTAGATAGACATTGCGCATGCGTTAGGTGTTAGGTTTTATTTAGCAGATTGCGGTTGACAGGTAGATAGACATTGCGCATGCGTTAGGTGTTAGGTTTATTTAGCAGCTAGTTTAGGGAGTTACGGGGCTCCAATAGTCAGCGTAAGGCTTCTTACGGCTGCTTTTTGTGGGGAGGTGAAAATGGAGTAAGATTTCTCCATTTTCGCCACGTAAGTCCTTACGCTGTATATTGGATACCAAACTGCGCTGGTTTGGTATACCTGCCTATGGCCCAAAAAACTACGGGCGATGGCAGAAATATATGCGCGTAACTTCTAGGTTACGCCGTATATGTGATACCAAACCAGCGCAAATATTGGCGTCGCCAGCTTTTGCGGGCGACGATTTTTATCGGATCGAGCCCTTTGTTGACAAATAGAGAATTGAGTGCAGAGATTGTGTCTTTACAACAAATGTTACTTGATGCTCATGGAGCAATACAAGTTTTAAAACAGTCAGTGCAAGTGTGTGTACCTGAGGATCATTCTAAATGTCATGAAATTTTTAATGATTTACAAACAAAACTAGGTCAAAGCAATATATTAATCGCTGCATGCAAAATACCAGTTAATTTTGTAGAGTCAGAGTGTGTTAAAGATGTGAGTGACAAAAAGAATGTGTAGAATGTAAAGATGGCACCGATTCTAGTGAAAGAACAGTTGGATGAAGATGGAGAGATCATTTCACGTACTAAAATTAACCAGCCTTTGACTAGCACAGAAATTGCTACATTAAGTAAGGAACTAGTACAGTTTAAATTAGGCGATGATCCCTTAGATGTTATGATTAGGTTATCACAGTTTGAAAGAATACACAAAGAATTGCAAACAAATACTGATATATTTGAAATAATTGTAACAAGTATGGATGATGCATTAAAAGCAAGCATGCCTTCAGATGTTTTTCTTAGACCAAGAGTTAAACAACAGTTAGTGCATGAGTTACTAAAAACATTAGGAATTGATTAAATGGATGCTCATTCATCATATGGAAATTGCAAGCAGAGAAAGAATGAATCAGTGCAAGGATTTGCTGATAGACTGTTTGAAATTTATAAACTAACTTTGTCTGAAAATACTGAGGCAGATCATAACAATGAAATGTATAAACGTGGGTTACTAAACCGCATTAATCCAGAAATTATAAAATTGTTTGATTTGACTGTGTCTTCAAGTAACATTTTTAACAAAATAATTGAATGTCTAAAAAGAGCAGAGTTGTGTAATGAAACTAACAAGGGAATAAAACAGAGAATGTCTGCAGTTGGAAAGCCATTCCCAGATAACAGAGAATGTACTAAAATCATTTCTAACAAGAAAATATTGGTAAAATTGAAGTATTATCTTTGTAAAAAATGGAGACATATTAATGCCAAATTTGTACAGACACAATACTGTTGTAGCAACATCTGCTGAACAATTTGAAACTAGATACAAATTGGAAAATCTAAAAAAGGAACTGGAAAGAGTTAAATTGATTCAAATTACAAATAAAATTACCAGTTCTGAAAATGGGTAAAAAGGGATAATTGCCTCCAAATCATGTCTGGAGTGAGGTTCAGACGTAATGTATATAGTTGCCCAGTTTTTAAAGGAGTCGTGAATGGGGGCTCATGATGGAATGTATTTTTAATAAATACTGGTGTACCTATATTCATTATTTATACCTCACAAAACCTCAATCTAATCCATTGTTCGTAGGGGGAAAAACAAATTGTGTTGCAAGTTTTTCAAGGTTCATATAAAGATGTTATAAAGCTAAAAATGATATGAATTTAATTGATAATGGTATTTTGAATTAGAAGAATATGTAGTGAATTTGTCTGATGAAATGTCAATTTTGGGTTATAAATTTCTCACAAAATATAATGTTTTACTTTATTATGCTAATGGTAAAATATAGTTTAATATAGATGATAAACATTATGTTATTTCTGTTTCACATTATGTTTATAGTCTAAAGAAATCTGACAAGTTAAGTTTACTTGTACATAAAAATGATAAGGTTACAAATATTTTGCAGCAGTTTGCACATGCATTTGCTAAACATAAATATGATTTGGGAAATTGCAAGAGGAGGAGTTTATCAAAGGAAATGTACATTTAGCTATAAAAGCGATATCCATATTATTATTATTATTATTATTATTATTATTATTATTATTATTATATTACTAAGGAAAGTGAGCCATATGTACAGTAAATAATATATTATTTACTTGAACAAGGTTTATTGAGAAAATATAAATCTGTTACTAATTTTAATATTTAGTTTGTACAGAAACCTGATGGAAATTGGCATTTAACAATTGATTAAGGTAAATTACATCCAGTGACATCTGCCTAGGCATCAAAATGTCAGAGAGGTGACTACTGTTTTTTTTTCCTTTATCCCTCCAAATGCAAAGTTTTATTTAAGCCTTGATATAGCAAGCAGTTATTGGTTTGTACCTCTGCACCCAAAATCATAGTACAAGTTTGTATTCAAGTGGAAAAAAAAAAAGATCAAGTTATATTTATGTCTTCCTGTGGTCCTGAAAAATTCAGCAACAATTTTCCATAAAAAGATGGCTACTATTCTATCAAGATTGTCAAGACTATTAGCACTTATGCAATATGTTGATGATATGACAACAGTGAACTTAACAAGAGTGACAATATCATCTGAAAGAAAGACTCCAGATCAACAAAAGTGGATGTCATAAAAAGGCTAAACATACCTGTGTCAAAGACTGTTTTAAGATCATTTTGGGATTGTTCCAATACCAAAGAGACTTTATTCCAAAGTTTAAAGTTTTGGCTGGACCCTTGTATGACTTGCTAAAGAAAGAAAACTTTGAGAACTTAAAAAAAGGATGTAATCAATACGATGGTGTTGCTTCCACAGACCCCAGAAAAATGTTTCAATTGAAAGTTGCTACTTTAAAAAAAAAAAGACTTTATCTGCAGTGCTATGTAAAGAGAAGTTTGGAAAACTGAGACCAGTGACCTATGCATCACAACCTTTAGAAATATCTGAAGAAAAGTATTCCTGTGTGAGGAACAGTTGTTGTCAGTATTCTGGATATAAAACCATTTTACATAACATGATTTAAAAAAGTGTTATTGCAAAGTTCACATTTTCCTTTGAACTTAATTGTGAAACTAGGAAACAGTATAATTTCATCTGCAAGATTTTAAAAGTGGGTGCTGATGCTAATGAAAAGAAATATAGACATTATATTAAAGGAAACAACTTTGTTGCCAGCATGTTTGCTATATGAAGGTGAACCACACTTTTTTTGTGTTCTCTTTTTCCTCTCAATTCAAGTTTATATATTTTGGTGCAAAGTACAGATGTTTACTGTGATGGTTCTTTTTATCATAAGGATGGTAAAGCATATACAGGTTTTTCAATAATTTTACCTGATAAAATAGATATGCATTTATGTGAGATGCATTATTCTCAATATGCTAAATTGGCTAATGTTTGTTGTACATTGGAACACTAAGCAGATATGGCTATTGACATTTATAATAATAGTGCATATGTGGTTAATACACTGAAAATGCTTCATTTGTATGTATATAATGGTTTTAAGTCATATGATTAAAGACCATTGGTACATACAAATCTGTTGAAGTATATTTCATATTTGCTAAATAAATGTAAATTGCCATATGTAATAATTAAAGTAAAGGCTCATAAAAGTGATGAACATAATGAACAAAATAACTTAGTTGATGCTTGTGCTAAAAAGGCTGCAAAACAAGTAAAATTATGGGAGTTCAATGAGGAACCTGAAATTTCTGCAATTACATTAAAAAAAATAAATAAAAAAAAATAAAGCAAATTTGGTGTCATTGCAGAATTCTTATATTTCTTACGTAATGTTAAAATAAAGGCATTTAGCAGGGAAACCTTTATCACTGCCAGTATCATGGGCAAATGACAAATTTATAAAATATGAAGAAAATGGAACTTTAATGTGCTTAAATAAGTAAAATATGTTGTTTGTATTTCCAGTTGTTGTATTCCTTAAAGGGACAGTGAACACCAGAATTTTGTTGTTTTAAAAGATAGATAATCTCTTATTTACCAATTTTCCAGTTTTGCATAACCAACATAGTTTTAATTATACAAATTTACCTATGTAATTAATTTGTATCTAAGCCTCAGAAGACTGCCCCCTTATTTCAGTTCTTTTGATAGACTTGTAGTTTAGCCAATCAGAGCTGTCTCCATTGTAAATTCATTTGCATGAGTTCAATATTATCTATATGGAACACGTGAATTAATGCCCTCTAGTGGTGAAAAACTATAAAAATGCATTTAGATTAGAGGTGGTCTTCAAGGTCTAAGAAATTGGCATATGAACCTCCTAGGTTTAGCTTTCAACTAAGAATATCAAGAGAGCAAAGCAAAATTGGTGATACAAGTGAATTGGAAAGTTTTTTAAAATTACATACCCTATTTGAAACATGAAAGTTTATTTTTGGACTTTCCCTTTAAGAATGTGTAGATTAATTTTCAAAAATTTAATTTGCTTCCTATAGGCGGACATTATTCTGCAGATAGAACATGTGACATAAATACAGAAAAATTTGTAAAGGTGGCCACAAATGAAAGATAATATTTTTTGTTTTTTTCCAATATGTTCTAGAAATTTGCCTTGTCTGCAGTTTAATTCTTCAGTCAATATGAATCAATAATTATTAAGATTTTTACTTTTCCCCATGACAAACCTTGGTTACAAATATAAATAGATATTATTTTGTTTTGTTGGTTTTTACCTAGAATACTAGAAGAATACATGTATAGTTTAGTGGTAATAGATGTATTCACAAAATGGATTGAGGTTTTTTCCAAAAACAAATCAAGTAGTTTTTATAGTTGCATAGGTTATTTATTTGAGCTTTTCTCTAGATGGGAATGCCATTTGTAGTAGAAAGTAATAATGAGCCTGCATTTAGTGGGGAAATATTTCAAGGAAATTAATTAATCATTGGGAATTAAGCATAAGTTATATATTGCTTATAGACTGCAATCATCAGGAGCAGTAGAAAGGAGTAATAAATACTATAAACAATTATAAACTAAAATTTGTAGTATTAAACTTTCAACATGGAAAAAAATGTTACCTTTATGTTCAATGACCATAAGATCTATCCTACATTCTACTACAGGTGTCACGCCATATCAAGTAATAACTTGTAGATTGAATAAAACATTTGGAAGGACTTTACTTTCAATTGCTACATCGAATGTACAAGGGGCAATAATAAAAATTTGGATAAAAACATAAATTATGCTTACCTGATAATTTTCTTTCTATTTATGAAGAAAATGAGTATCACAGCATATTGACAATGTAAATATGTTGGTAGCTCAAAATATTGTAAGGAGTAAAGCTCAAATAAAAACATATTTTGACAAAATGTTAGACCTTTTTGAAATATAATGTAATAGTTTTAGAAATGATAATGAGATTTTATGTCTAAAAAAGTCACTCATTTGTTCCTAAAATGGCTTGTTCTTTTTGTATTTTGGATAAAGATAATCTTATTGTTTTATTTCTTTGAAATAATGAATAAGAAAACAAAAAACTTTTTTAAATGATATTATATTAAACAATTTTAAAAATATATGAATTAACAGATACTGCATTTGATTTTTCTTAGAAAGAATCTGAAGAAATACCAAAAAGATGATAACCTATCTTTCTTCTGTTAAGTGTGATCAGTCCACGGGTCATCATTACTTCTGGGATATTACTCCTCCCCAACAGGAAGTGCAAGAGGATTCACCCAGCAGAGCTGCATATAGCTCCTCCCCTCTACGTCACTCCCAGTCATTCTCTTGCACCCAACGACTAGATAGGATGTGTGAGAGGACTATGGTGATTATACTTAGTTTTATATCTTCAATCAAAAGTTTGTTATTTTAAAATAGCACCGGAGTGTGTTATTATCTCTCTGGCAGAGTTTGAAGAAGAATCTACCAGAGTTTTTATTATGATTTTAGCCGGAGTAGTTAAGATCATATTGCTGTTTCTCGGCCATCTGAGGAGAGGTAAACTTCAGATCAGGGGACAGCGGGCAGATGAATCTGCATAGAGGTATGTAGCAGTTTTTATTTTCTGACAATGGAATTGATGAGAAAATCCTGCCATACCGATATAATGTCATGTATGTATACTTTACACTTCAGTATTCTGGGGAATGGTACTTCACTAGAATTACACTGTAAGAAATATATAAAGCTGTTTAATAACTAGAGATTATGTTTAACGTTTTTGCTGGAATGTAAAATCGTTTTCATTTACTGAGGTACTGAGTGAATAAATGTTTGGGCACTATTTTTCCACTTGGCAGTTGCTTAATCTGTTTTTTGACAGTTTCTGTTCTCCCTCACTGCTGTGTGTGAGGGGGAGGGGACGTTTTTTTGGCGCCTTTACTACACATCAAATATTTCAGTCAGCAACTCATTGTATTCCCTGCATGATCCGGTTCATCTCTACAGAGCTCAGGGGTCTTCAAAACTTATTTTGAGGGAGGTAATTTCTCTCAGCAGAGCTGTGAGAATTATAGTTTGACTGAGATAAAAAACGTTTATTCTGTAATTTGTTTCCTGCTTTCAGAATTTGTTATCTTTGCTAATGGGAATTAAACCTTTGCTAAAGTTGTGTTATTTACAAGGATTGAGGCTATAACTGTTTCAATTTATTAATTTTCAACTGTCATAGATCTTCTGTGCTTCTTAAAGGCACAGTTCGTTTTAATATTATTCTAATTGAATTGTATTTCCAAGTTACAAGTTTATTTGCTAGTGTGTTAAACATGTCTGATTCAGAGGATGATACCTGTGTCATTTGTTGCAATGCCAAAGTGGAGCCCAATAGAAATTTATGTACTAACTGTATTGATGCTACTTTAAATAAAAGTCAATCTGTACAAATTGAACAAATTTCACCAAACAACGAGGGGAGAGTTATGCCGACTAACTCGCCTCACGTGTCAGTACCTACATCTCCCGCTCAGAGGGAGGAGCGTGATATTGTAGCGCCGAGTACATCTGGGCGGCCATTACAAATCACATTACAGGATATGGCTACTGTTATGACTGAGGTTTTGGCTAAATTACCAGAACTAAGAGGTAAGCGTGATCACTCTGGGGTGAGAACAGAGTGCGCTGATAATATTAGGGCCATGTCAGACACTGCGTCACAGGTGGCAGAACATGAGGACGGAGAACTTCATTCTGTGGGTGACGGTTCTGGTCCAAACAGACTGGATTCAGATATTTCAAATTTTAAATTTAAACTGGAAAACCTCCGTGTATTACTAGGGGAGGTGTTAGCGGCTCTGAATGATTGTAACACAGTTGCAATACCAGAGAAAATGTGTAGGTTGGATAAATATTTTGCGGTACCGACGAGTACTGAGGTTTTTCCTATACCTAAGAGACTTACTGAAATTGTTACTAAGGAGTGGGATAGACCCAGTGTGCCGTTCTCACCCCCTCCGATATTTAGAAAAATGTTTCCAATAGACGCCACCACAAGGGACTTATGGCAAACGGTCCCTAAGGTGGAGGGAGCAGTTTCTACCTTAGCTAAGCGTACCACTATCCCGGTGGAGGATAGCTGTGCTTTTTCAGATCCAATGGATAAAAAATTAGAGGGTTACCTTAAGAAAATGTTTGTTCAACAAGGTTTTATATTGCAACCCCTTGCATGCATTGCGCCGATCACGGCTGCAGCGGCATTCTGGATTGAGTCTCTGGAAGAGAACATTGGTTCAGCTACTCTGGACGACATTACGGACAGGCTTAGAGTCCTTAAACTAGCTAATTCATTCATTTCGGAGGCCGTAGTACATCTTACTAAACTTACGGCGAAGAATTCAGGATTCGCCATTCAGGCACGCAGGGCGCTGTGGCTAAAATCCTGGTCAGATGATGTTACTTCTAAGTCTAAATTGCTTAATATACCTTTCAAAGGGCAGACCTTATTCGGGCCCGGGTTGAAAGAGATTATCGCTGACATTACAGGAGGTAAAGGCCATGCCCTGCCTCAGGACAAAGCCAAAGCCAAGACTAGACAGTCTAATTTTCGTTCCTTTCGTAATTTCAAAGCAGGAGCAGCATCAACTTCCTCTGCACCAAAACAGGAAGGAGCTGTTGCTCGCTACAGACAAGGCTGGAAACCTAACCAGTCCTGGAACAAGGGCAAGCAGACTAGGAAACCTGCTGCTGCCCCTAAAACAGCATGAATTGAGGGCCCCCGATCCGGGATCGGATCTAGTGGGGGGCAGACTTTCTCTCTTCGCCCAGGCTTGGGCAAGAGATGTTCAGGATCCCTGGGCGCTAGAGATAATATCTCAGGGATACCTTCTGGACTTCAAATACTCTCCTCCAAGAGAGAGATTTCATCTGTCAAGATTGTCAACAATCCAGACAAAGAAAGAGGCGTTTCTACGCTGCGTACAAGAGCTCTTGTTAATGGGAGTAATCCATCCAGTTCCACGATCGGAACAGGGACAGGGGTTTTACTCAAATCTGTTTGTGGTTCCCAAAAAAGAGGGAACTTTCAGACCAATCCTGGACTTAAAGATCCTAAACAAATTCCTAAGAGTTCCATCGTTCAAGATGGAGACTATTCGGACAATTTTACCTATGATCCAAGAGGGTCAGTACATGACCACTGTAGATTTAAAAGATGCTTACCTTCACATACCGATTCACAAAGATCATTATCGGTACCTAAGGTTTGCCTTCCTAGACAGGCATTACCAGTTTGTGGCTCTTCCATTCGGATTGGCTACAGCTCCAAGAATCTTCACAAAGGTTCTGGGTGCTCTTCTGGCGGTACTGAGACCGCGGGGAATCTCGGTAGCTCCATACCTAGACGACATTCTGATACAAGCTTCAAGCTTTCAAACTGCCAAGTCTCATACAGAGTTAGTGCTGGCATTTCTAAGGTCACATGGATGGAAGGTGAACGAAAAGAAAAGTTCACTCGTTCCACTCACAAGAGTTCCCTTCCTGGGGACTCTTATAGATTCTGTAGAAATGAAGATTTACCTGACAGAGGACAGGCTAACAAGACTTCAAAGTGCTTGCCGCACCCTTCATTCCATTCAACACCCGTCAGTGGCTCAATGCATGGAGGTAATCGACTTAATGGTAGCGGCAATGGACATAGTACCCTTTGCACGCTTACACCTCAGACCACTGCAACTGTGCATGCTAAGTCAGTGGAATGGGGATTACTCAGACTTATCCCCTTCTCTGAATCTGGATCAAGAGACCAGAAATTCTCTTCTATGGTGGCTTTCTCGGCCACATCTGTCCAGGGGGATGCCATTCAGCAGACCAGACTGGACAATTGTAACAACAGACGCCAGCCTTCTAGGTTGGGGTGCCGTCTGGAATTCTCTGAAGGCTCAGGGACAATGGAGTCAGGAGGAGAGTCTCCTGCCAATAAACATTCTGGAATTGAGAGCAGTTCTCAATGCCCTCCTGGCTTGGCCCCAGTTGACAACTCGGGAGTTCATCAGGTTTCAGTCGGACAACATCACGACTGTAGCTTACATCAACCATCAGGAAGGGACAAGAAGCTCCCTAGCTATGATGGAAGTATCAAAGATAATTCGCTGGGCAGAGTCTCACTCTTGCCACCTGTCAGCAATCCACATCCCGGGAGTGGAGAACTGGGAGGCGGATTTCTTAAGTCGTCAGACTTTTCATCTGGGGGAGTGGGAACTTCATCCGGAGGTCTTTGCCCAAATACTTCGACGTTGGGGCAAACCAGAGATAGATCTCATGGCGTCTCGACAGAACGCCAAGCTTCCTCGTTACGGGTCCAGATCCAGGGATCCAGGAGCAGTCCTGATAGATGCTCTGACAGCACCTTGGGACTTCAGGATGGCTTACGTGTTTCCACCCTTCCCGTTGCTTCCTCGATTGATTGCCAGAATCAAACAAGAGAGAGCATCAGTGATTCTAATAGCACCTGCGTGGCCACGCAGGACTGTGTATGCAGACCTGGTGGACATGTCATCCTGTCCACCTTGGTCTCTACCTCTGAAACAGGACCTTCTGATACAGGGTCCCTTCAAACATCAAAATCTAACTTCTCTGAAGCTGACTGCTTGGAAATTGAACGCTTGATTTTATCAAGACGTGGGTTTTCTGAGTCAGTTATTGATACCTTAATACAGGCTAGGAAACCTGTTACCAGAAAGATTTACCATAAGATATGGCGTAAATACCTATATTGGTGTGAATCCAAAGGTTACTCTTGGAGTAAGGTTAGGATTCCTAGGATATTGTCTTTTCTACAAGAAGGTTTAGAAAAGGGTTTATCTGCTAGTTCATTAAAGGGACAGATCTCAGCTCTGTCCATTCTGTTACACAAACGTCTGTCAGAAGTTCCTGACGTCCAGGCTTTTTGTCAGGCTTTGGCCAGGATTAAGCCTGTGTTTAAAACTGTTGCTCCACCATGGAGTTTAAACCTTGTTCTTAATGTTTTACAGGGCGTTCCGTTTGAACCCCTTCATTCCATTGATATAAAGTTGTTATCTTGGAAAGTTCTATTTTTAATGGCTATTTCCTCGGCTCGAAGAGTCTCTGAATTATCAGCCTTACATTGTGATTCTCCTTATTTGATTTTTCATTCGGATAAGGTAGTCCTGCGTACTAAACCTGGGTTCTTACCTAAGGTAGTTTCTAACAGGAATATCAATCAAGAGATTGTTGTTCCTTCTTTATGCCCAAATCCTTCTTCAAAGAAGGAACGTCTACTGCACAACCTGGATGTAGTCCGTGCTCTAAAATTTTACTTACAGGCAACTAAGGAATTTCGACAAACGTCTTCTCTGTTTGTCATTTACTCTGGGCAGAGGAGAGGTCAAAAAGCTTCCGCTACCTCTCTTTCTTTTTGGCTTCGTAGCATAATTCGTTTAGCTTATGAGACTGCTGGACAGCAGCCTCCTGAAAGAATTACAGCTCATTCTACTAGAGCTGTGGCTTCCACTTGGGCCTTCAAGAATGAGGCCTCTGTTGAACAGATTTGCAAGGCTGCAACTTGGTCTTCGCTTCATACTTTTTCCAAATTTTACAAATTTGACACTTTTGCTTCATCGGAGGCTATTTTTGGGAGAAAGGTTCTTCAGGCAGTGGTTCCTTCTGTATAAAGAGCCTGCCTATCCCTCCCGTCATCCGTGTACTTTTGCTTTGGTATTGGTATCCCAGAAGTAATGATGACCCGTGGACTAATCACACTTAACAGAAGAAAACATAATTTATGCTTACCTGATAAATTCCTTTCTTCTGTAGTGTGATCAGTCCACGGCCCGCCCTGTTTTTAAGGCAGGTAAATATTTTTTAATTTATACTCCAGTCACCACTTCACCCTTGGCTTTTCCTTTCTCGTTGGTCCTTGGTCAAATGACTGGGAGTGACGTAGAGGGGAGGAGCTATATGCAGCTCTGCTGGGTGAATCCTCTTGCACTTCCTGTTGGGGAGGAGTAATATCCCAGAAGTAATGATGACCCGTGGACTGATCACACTACAGAAGAAAGGAATTTATCAGGTAAGCATAAATTATGTTTTAAGTTGGGAAAATCTGTGTCCTAGTGTTGTTATGACCGATTATGGAGGGTTTTGCTGGACGAAATTCTTTTGCATTTTCAGAGGACTACATGGGTACTTTGGATTGTCTAAGACAACTTCAAGATGGAAATCGTGATTGTGGTATCAAAATCAATGTAACTGAACTAGTTTTGGAAGATGATCAACAACATCAAAATAAACATTATGATCCTGAATGTATTAACATAGCATTGGGCAAAGGATCCAGTCTAATGTTAGAAAGTTATACAGAATGGGTTAAATGTGTCAAAGAAACATCTATTTTTAAGTTTGTTTTTGCAAAATATAAAAGTCAAGGACAATGACATTATTTTGGGAACAAAAGAATGTTACAACATCCGATTGTACGATTTTACTTTAAAAATGTTAATTGTTGTTAAATGTATAATTATTTTGTTTATGTTAATTTTGTATAAAGAGAATAGTTTATAGAGTAATGTGCTAAACCTTACCGTTACACTATAAGGCCTAGCAAAGGGGTGGACTGTAAGATTTTAATGAGTATATAAATGGTGTCCATATTGTTACAGAGAAGGTTAGTGTGTGCTTATGACTATTTTAACATCAGGCATGATATAATGCTGACCTAGTCAGTAAGCAAGCATATAACATATATGGATATGGGAGTGACAAGTATTGCAAAGGGCTTCAAATAACTCACAATACCTAGTTTGGAACATGGCCAAAAGTGTATTATCAGCAGTTTTAAAGTGTATAAGAATAGAGAGAAAGGAGAATAAGCTAGAGTTCATCTTTGGAAGGGAAACACCAACGATACAAGCTGTAACCAGGACTCCCACAAGAAACAAACGGGGTAATATTCATTTTATGTATTATTTCTCTGTTAAATTGTTTTTATGTGTTTAACCTTGTAAACAATAACATGTAATCTTCTTATTTATCTGTTCTTTAATAAATGTGTGATGGTTTAAATAGTTGAAGGTAGTATGGTTGTCTGTTTCTGGAGGGTTTAATAGATATACAGTACGGTATATGAAATTCGTTTGCACAGAGCCCATTATTGATATATGTATATATTAATTTTGCGACGTGGACAGCTTTTAACATAAGATCCTTTGGTTAATTAAGAGTAATTTCTTACATTAGGGACCCCCAAAATGCTCCCCAGCCTAACAGGCTGGCATCTGTGGTCACAATCTCCCAAGAAGGTATCAGGAAACAAGTGCCCTGAGACAAATAGTCCTGGGAGATCCACCAAGACAGAGACATCCTTGTCTGAGAGTCTAAAACTATCCTCTGAGAGAGATCCGAGTGGTCTCCGTTCCATTGATTGAGCATACATAACTGTAGAGGTTTCAGAAGCGAGCAAACGGAGAAAATGTCCATGGATGCCACCATGAGACCAATTACTTCCATGCATACAGCCACCGATGGATGAACAGAGGACTGAAGAGTACGACAGGCCTCCAGAAGCTTGAATTTTCTGACCTCTGTCAAAAAAAATCTTCATAGATACTGAGTCTATGATTGTCCCTAGAAAATATAGCCTGGTACTTACCTGCACCAAGGAACTTTTCCCTAGATTCACCCTCCACCAGTGAGAGCAGAGAATAGCTAACAGAGAATCTGTATGGGATCTTGCTAACTGAAATGATTGCGTCTGGACCAAGATATTGTCCAGGTAAGGAGCCACCGCAATCCCTAGAGATCTGACCACAGCCAAAAGAGCCCCTAGAACCTTCGTAAAGATTCGAGGAGTAGTGGCGTGGCCGAAAAGCAGGGCTACAAATTGAAAATGTTGATCCAAAAAAGCAAACCTCAGGAGCTTGAAATATTCCCTGTGAATAGGCACATGAAGATATGCATCCTTTAGATCTATAGTGGTCATAAACTGACCCTTCTGAACTAGAGGGAGAATAGAACGAATAGTCTCCATTTTGATGGACGGGACCTTGAGAAACTTGTCGAGAGACTTTAAGTCTAGAATGGGTCCAAAAGTTCCCTCCTTTTTGGGAACTACAAAAAGATTTGAATAAAATCCCTACACAGCGTCCATTATTGGTTGCACTTCATGAAGCTCATTGAAACTGTTCTTTTCTACTTTTTGATCAAGAAGATTGACCTCATATTAGCCTAAGCTTGTGACATTCATTCACAGGATAACGACGCTGACCCAGAACGATCAAATTCACTTTTCTGGACTCAAGGAACTAATTAAGACCGTTGGGACCATAGGCCAAGGCCTATACGTGAACTCCTAACACCCTATTAGTGATGCTAATACGGCTGAACATCTGAGACCACGCTAGACATAGCTGCTACTTTGATAATGGAGGGGGACTATCTTACATCGCTACAAACACTCATAAAGTTGGATATGCAGATGCAAAGCAGTTTCTACGATCTCCAGTGCACTGTTAGAGACTCTTTGGGGAGAGGACATAGAGAAACACTCAAGATGCCAGAATACAGTGATAAATCCGCACAGCGCACACAATCAAAAACAGCTCCAAGAACTCTCTGTTCCAAGACAAGCAACGACCAGCACTGCTTATTACCAACTTGTCAGATAGAAGAGGAGCAGAACTTTTCTCCACCAAAGAGCGAATATAGTAACACATACACCGCAAATGATGCTACCCCCGTTATGTTGTGGGAGAGACCCTAACTAGAACCCCTACTAGCTGGAACGAAGTATGGTGCAGCCGGCCATCTGACAAGCACAATCAAAGCCTGGGGTTCTAGGAGTCAGACCCGAGCTGGGCCGGGAAGGCGGGTAGTATCCCAACATTGACACTTCTGGGTTACAAGACACTGCAAGACATAGAACGCCTGGTGACTTAAACCCACTCCCCTGTGATACCCCCAGTCAATCGTATATGCCAATCTGGTGGTGGTTTTTGTGCCTCCCGATACGGACTCCATCTTATCGCTGTTCTGGAATTGGTTGAGCAGGGACTACCATGGTGTTAATACTGGTTGAAATGGAGCAATCATGATTAGAGACTTTCCTATCAGCTGCCTCAAGCTACATTGTCTAACTATATTTTCCTGAGTTTGTAATATTGAGTTGTTGCTTTTTTTTTCTTTTTTATTATATTATTGTTCTTTCTCATTATACATGCACAGATGTTTGCACTGTTGCATGCTCTGGCTTATCACTGTCCATTACAGCTCCCCCTACATCTGTTACAGTTGTGCCTGCTAATACAATCTATCCATACAATATTTTGACAGGTTGGGATCATCTCTCCTAGGTAGGTGGGATGAGGTTGCTCTTGTATTAGGACACTCTAAAATGTATTATTTCCTCCCTTTTGTTTTTTTCATAAAAACATGATTTCTTTCCCTTCCTCAGCCGGTGAGGGTGGGAGTGAATCTAAATATCAGCCTGAAGTTATAATAAATAGTTTTCAATGCCTCACCTATTTAATAAATCACGACATCTGATCTGATATGAAGTTACTGTCATTTATGTTAATAGGGGTTTGACAGACACACAGCAACATAACCTATATGGTCACATAAATGCTGTATCTCTCTAGCAATCAGCCCGATACTGCCTTTCCCGATTTACTGTTAGTATAATAAAGCTCTTTATGAATAATGATATCACCTGATTTTAGACTGCTCCAGAATGAGAGCTGTGTGATAGTAACCAGTGAATTAAGAGGTGCTATTAGCCACAGTAAAGCATAGTATATGCGTACTCAGATTCTCATATGTGCTTTATTTAAATATTTGGGACTACCATATACATTTTATTTCCACAATCATAAGGCCCATGTGGTCAACTCAGTAGCCACCCCAATTAGATTAAACTATTGCAAAATAGAGGAGTCGGAAACCCTTGTCATGTCACTTTTAATATTACTCTCTAGTTGAAATGTACGTTGTCAAATTACCTTTGTTTCAATATTTGTTTATGACTGTTATCCCTGTAACATGGTAGTGAATTTTCTCTGTACCTCTTGCTAATCTTCCATAGACTCTTGATAATCTTTCATAGATGATAATTAAACAGATTATCCCCGCATTCCCTCCCCCAAATGCTAACATGGGCCCCTGGTGGGCTTCATCCACTTTAGAATTTGATTGTTATCAATATTATTACTCACTTATTCTTTGACCTGCTATAAGATCAAAGCGCTATTTGTATCATATATATGACTAACTTTCCTCACCAGTGTTTTATATATCACAGGGGCCATAACTGGCCAGCTCATTAGTCGTCCATGGAAGCTTTTTAAAACTACAAAAGGGAGGTTTCAAGAGCTCATAGTTTATAAATCAGTTTGTTTTTTTCTATTTATGTTTTTGAAATGTGCTTCATGAAAACTGTTGACATTTATTTCACATGACATTTAATGTATGTCCTTTGTCTTACCGCATAAAAGATTATTGGAAGAAAAAAAAAAAGATCCCTGACCCTGTTCTGCTCGAGGAACTGGGATAATCACTCCCAGAGAGGACAAATCCCTTATGCAGTTTAAGAAGGCCTCTCTCTTTATCTGGTTTACAGATAATCTAGATAATAGGAATCTGTCCCTGGGGGGACAAGACTTGAATCCTATCCTGTATCCCTGGGAGACTACATCCACTGCCCAAGGATCTGGAACGTCACAAATCTAAGTCTGCTGAAAAAGGAAAGCCTGCCCCCTACCTGATCGAGAACTGGATCGGGGGCAGCCCCTTCATGCTGATTTAGCCTCAGAGGAAGGCTTTCTGGATTGCTTACCCTTGCTCCAGGGCTGACTAGCTCTCCCAGAAGTCTTGGCTTGCTCAGATTTAGAAGACGAGGAAGATCTCTGTCCCTTAAAGTTACGAAAGGAATGAAAATTAGAAGTCTGATGACCCTTGGGTCTATTCTTCTTATCCTATGGTAAAAAAACTCCCTTTCCACCAGTAACCGTGGAAATGATCTCTGCCAGATCAGGAACAAATAAAGTCTTACCCTTAAAAGGTAGAGACAAAAGCTTGGATTTAGAAGTCATATCCGCAGACCAAGAATTTAACCAAAGGGCTCTGCAGGCTAGTATCGCAAAACAAGAAATCTTGGCTCCCAGCCTCTCAACTTGCATACTGGCATCACAGATAAAAGTATTAGCCAGATTTAGAGCCTTGATCCTATCCTGGATCTCCTCTATAGTAGTCTTTTCTGAAATTAGATCAGACAAAGAGTCACACCAATAAGAGGCTGCACCAGCAACTGTTGCAATTCTAGCAACTGGTTGCCACTGCAAACCCTGATGAAGAAATATCTTTCTTAAATAACCCTCCAGTTTCTTATCCATAGGGTCTCTAAAAGAGGAACTATCCTTGAGAGTTCTATCCAACTATCCAGGTTCTCCTGTCTAAGGTAGATATAGCACTCTCTACTCTAGGAACAGTGCGCCACAGATCTCGCACTGAATCAGCCACAGGAAACATCCTTTTAAACACAGGAGACGGGTTAAAAGGAAAACCGGCTTCTCCCATTCCTGAGCTATAGGGGCCTATTTATGAAAGGCCTGTCGGACATGATCTGACACTGCGGATCATGTGCGACAGACCTTGCTGAATGCAGAGAGCAATACGCTCTTGGCATTCAGCATTGAACCAGCAGCTCTTATGAACTGCTGGTAGCAACGCCGCCCCCTGCAGGGAGTGTCAATCAACCCGATCGTATTGGATCGGGTTGAATTGCGGCAATGTCTGTCTGCCTCCTCAGAGCAGGCAAAGAGGTTATGGAGCATCGGTCTCTAGACCGCTGCTTCATAACTGGTGTTTCTGGCTCGCCAGAAACACGGGTCCTCAAGCTTCATATGGAGCTTGATATATAGGCCCCATAATGTCAGACATGCAATCTGGAACAAGAAAAGCCTCTACAGATTTAGGTTTGACATAAAAAACTCAATTCAGTTTATTAGTCTTTTTAGGAGCCTCTGCAACTGTTTTAGAGTCATCCAAAGTAGTTAAAACCTCCTTCAAAAGTAAACGGAGATGCTCCAGTTTAAATCTAAAATTAACCTCCTCAGAATCTATTGAACTAGGAACTGCAGATTCTGAATCAGAGATCTCACCCTCAGAAGTTGCAGAGGAATGATCCTTGCTAGATAACTGAGAAAGATTAACCAAATCAGTCTTGGCGGACTCAGAACCCATAGAAATGTTCTTAGATTTCCTCTTCCCTTTACCAGAACTAGGTAAAGCACTCAGGGCTGCAGAAACTGCAGAAGTCAACTGCACAGTAAAATCTTTAGGCAAACAAACACTCACAGAGACTGACTGAGAGGAACCGCAGGGCACTGCATGTGAATCTGCCAAAGACTGGGACATGTTAACAGAAGGCTGAGACAATCCCTGAACAGCATTATCCTGAGAAAAAGAAGGCTCAGATAAGGAATCCTTATCCTTAGATAATAAAACCTTATTAAGACAAGGGGAACAAAATTTCACAGGAGGTATAACCTGGGCATCTGCACAATAAAGACATTGATCAAATAACAGAGAAAGCTTGGGATCGGCTTCCATAGTAAATAAAATAGCCCTTAATTTCCCCTATACTCTAATTTCAATATATAAAAAAAATAGAATAAAATTCTAAGCACAGATAAATAATTATTAAAACCGGCACCTCTACACCCTAGGCATGGTAACCAGGAATCCAATAAACACCAGCAGATAAATCCTGTTCAAACTGCAGATCCTAGAAAGCTGCAAACATTAGAGACAAGCGACAAGCATGAAAAACGATCTAATGCTAGAAAATCCGGTCTGTCTCTTTTAAAATCCGACTTCCAAACAGCCAGCTAGAAACAAACTGTTCAGCACTCAGGAAGTAACAGAGCGATCACACGCAAATTCAAAAGTAAGGTGCGGTCCAACAACTTTCTTACAGAGATATTACCTAAACTAAATAAAAGGTAAGCTTGTGCAAACTAATCCCCAAAGCCAAAATCAAAAAAAGCCTTCACATGATGGAACAGTGCCCTGAACTGCAGCTCAATAAATCTCCAAACTTTAAAAGGGATATTCAGTTCCATAAGGATCCAACTTGTTCTCTAAGTATTCTTTTTAAAAAAAAAAAAAAACAAGGATCTCCTAAATGCTGCATCCTTCTCACCTAGAAGGTAAAAGCACTTACCTTCTAGGTGTAGGGCAGGTACAGCAAACAGGTGTGACAGAATCCTCACTGACATAGACTTGTAGATAAAGAAAAAACAGAGGAACCAACCCTGGTTTTCTATATAGGGGTAGCAAAGACCACCTCGCCGTCTTCCAACTGCTAAAAGCCACCATTACTCTTACTAAAGAAAATTACATGGACACAGCATAACCCCAATCCTTGAAAAAGTCTGGTCGGAACCAGAAATAACGCGTTGAGGCATTAAGGAGTCCACAGGTCCTTCCGATGTAAGCTGTACCATCTCTAAGTTGCTCCTCTCCTATTTGACACTTGTGACGTTCAGTACACATTGTGATACTAAGCATATGTTGTGACTGATGTAAAGATTGAGCAGACGGGAGCTGGTACTCTCTGGCCTTACCTTCAAAAACCTTGGTGATAACATACACTCTGTGCACAATTTATTTTAATGTTTGGTACGTTTGTTTTTAACTTGCGCTTAATTGTCAAATTAAAAATGTTTTCTCTTAGAGTAGTTTGGTGCTCTTCTCTTGTTTTCTTTCTTTATAACCCCAATCCTTGCTTGCAGGGAAAAGTACCCATTAAAGGATTAACAGCTTGATTTCTTCAGGCACCTTCTTCGCACATCACCTACAATGTTCCACAGGCAAAGAATGACTGGGTATTGTGGGTAGTGGGAGGATACTTGAAGCTTTGCTGGGGTGATCTTTGCCTCCACCTGGTGGCCAGGAGTTGAATTCCCACTAGTAATTGAATTGATTCATGGACTCACTTACATGCTCACTTACACATCAAAAGACATAAAAATACTCAGGAACCCCCTCTGGCATTCACACTAGATGGTGCAGCCACAGATTCGAGTGTTCAGAAAAACCAGTATCGCCAAACTGAAAGACAGCTTACGGCAGCACCACTAGAATTCCCTGTGTCGGCATCCGGAATGACAAACACCAGAGTCATGTGCCAGCAACGAACAGTCAGAAGCCGGGAGTACGTCCTAGTACGCCACCTCATTACCTCTACGCGTTTCATTCGACTACGGTCGAACTTCTTCAAGGAGGAAAATTTTTGGAACAAATGCGGATATCCGTTATCGACAGCAAATGCCTTTAAAGTGTTCCACTATTAATGTATGGTCAATCGCCATCCTGAGAAACAGTCCACCAATGATGGATCCCTTTAATGAGTATGGTTGCCTAAGCAACATGTAAATAAATATTTTGATTAAAATACATATAATCCCTATACACAAACATAGTAATCTACCTAACACTTATAAACTAAATTCATCAGTGAGATACATTCTTTATCACACAATTCATTACCTACAAGAGAAAACAATAATGAATGTGATTATAACACTTATTAATGTGTATACATTTAATAAAATCACATTATATTCATTACCACATCAGAGTATCATAAAATAATAATAATAATAAAACTCAAAGGTGAGAGAGAGCTGTAAAATTAAAAGTAATCTAAAATACTGTTTACATAAAAGCCTGAATATCTATATCAACATTAAGTCCCTTCGGTTTCAACGTATCCAATTTGAAAATCCAAAAGGATTCCTGCTTTCTCAGTCTCAATAATCTGTCATTCACAGAAGTAGGAATAAAATCAATCACCTGGACACTTAAAGAAGCACGATTCCCATTATGGAATTCAAAAAAGTGGCATGGTATACTATGTCCTTAGTGTTATTAATATTACATAGATGTTCATTAACCCTAGTCCTGATGTTTCTTTTGGTGCGGCCCACATAAAGAAGGCCACACCCACATATAAGCAAATAAACAACATACTGTGAGTCACAATTGCACTTACTTTTGATGTCAAAATTTTGTGTTTTTGTTGAATAAAAAAATACAGTATTATTGTTTGTGTCTGCACATGTTACAGGTAGTTTTGCCGCATTTAAAAGTCCCTTTACTTCATTGCAACCATCTCTCACTCGTATTTCCAGTAGATATTTGTCTTAAAGGGACACTCAGGTTAAATTAAATTTACATGATTAAGATACAGCATGTAATTTTAAACAACTTTCCAATTTACTTCCATTAAAAAAAATGTCCACAGTCTATTATATTTACAATTTTTGAGTCACCAGAACCTACTGAGCATGTGCAAGAATTCACAGACTATACGTATATGCATTTGTGATTGGCTGATTGCTATCACATGGTACAAGGGGAGTGGAAATATACATAACTTTGTAATTTGTTATAAAAAAATCTACTACTCATTTGAAGTTCAGACTAGTTGCTATTGCATTGTCTTGTTATCTTGCATTGCAACCATCTCTCACTCGTATTTCCAGTAGATATTTGTCTTAATTTACTTGGTGCTAGTAAATTCTTTAAGTTTCTGTTTCTTTTATATATAATTCTTAGAGCCTCTTCCAAGTGTGGACCTAAAATTGGATCAGACTTAAGGATACTCCAATGTTTTCTAAGGATTTTCTGCAACAAAGGAGCTCCCTCTGAATATGTAGTCATGAATCCACTCTTTACAGCTTGAGATTGTTGAGAACCAATTGACAAATCAGCTCTATTCTTTTCCAGGGCCCTATTCTTGCATTTTTCCAGTAATGCATAATCGTATCCCTTGGCCAAACATTTATTATCCAATATAGTTGCCTCTTTGTAGAAGTCTTCTAGGTGTGTGCAGTTATGCCTTATCCTAATATATTGTCCATAAGGAACATTCTTAACCCAACTTTTTTTTATGTGCGCTATTTGCATTAAGAAAGCTGTTTTTATCAGTAGGTTTACGATAATTAGACACTGCCACCCTATTATCTTTATATATAAACAGATTTAGGTCCAGGAACTCTATCGATTTCTGTGAATATTTTTCCACAAAGGTCAAATTAAAATCATTTATATTCATATATTTTAAAAATTAATTTATCTCCGATTGAGTGCCTTTCCATAAAATGATTACATTATCAATATACTGGTAGTATTTCATGATGTTATTGTTGAATCTATTTTTATTCCAAATATAATGATGTTCAAAGTTATCCATATAGAGATTGGCGTACGATGGGGCAAAAGTTGTCCCCATCACCGTCCCCTGTTTTTGGTTATAAAATATACCCTCAAACACAAAATAATTGTACTCGAGGATAAACTGAATAAAAGATAAAATAAATTATATATGGATTTCAGGAATATTCCAACCCAAAAGAGCATCTTCAATTGCTTTAATTCCCCTAGAATGTGGGATGCCGGTATACAGTGCGGCTACATCGCAGGTTAACCACCATAAGTTGTCTTCCCAAAGGTGACCCTCAAAAGTTTTAATTACATCTGTAGTATCCCTCAGGTAGGCCCTAGTATCCTGCACAATGGGCTGAAGAAAAAAGTCCACATATTTAGACAAATTATCACATTGTGCTCCAATACCAGAAACTATGGGCCTATCTGGGGGATTGTTAAGATCTTTATGCACCTTAGGTAAGTGTTACAACAAAGCTAAACTAGGGTCATGATTATATAAAAATTGATGCTCTTCTTTGTTAAGTATCCTTTGGTCTAGTGCCTGACTTAATAAAGTCTTTAGTTCCTTCACATATAAAGACATGGGATCATTAGAGAGTATAACATATATATCCTCATCATTAAAGGGACATGAAACCCCCAAAAAATGATTTCATGATTCAGATAGAGAATACAATTTTAAACAACTTTCTAATTTACTTCTATTATCTAATTTGTTTTATTCTCTCTGTATCATTTGTTGAAGGAGCAGCAATGCACTGCTGGTTTCTAACTGAACACATGGGTGAGCCAATGACAATCTGTATAAATATGCAGCAACCAATCAGCAGCTAGAAACTAGGTTCTTTGATGCATCTGAGTTTTTCTAGATAACATTTCAGCAAAGGATAACAAGAGAAGGAAGCAAATTAAATAAAAGTAGTAAATTGGAAAGTTGTTTAAAATTGTATTCTCTGAATCGTGAAAGAAAATTTTTGGGTTTCTTGTCCCTTTAAGTAATCTCATAGCTTCCTTCAAGTATTCTACTCTTTTCTGTATAACTGTGCCACCACCTTTGTCGGCGGCACGATTGACAATCTCAGTATTATTCATAAGTTTAGATAATGATTTCCTTTCCTGACTATTGAGATTATCATTGAATTTATTAACTACTTTACTTTTATGGGAAACTAAAGAACTCAAATCCTCAAGTACCAATCTAAAGCAATGCACATGGTGAGCCAATCACATGATGCTTCTATGTGCAGCAACCAATCAGCAGCTAGTGAGCATATCTAGATATGCTTTTCATCAAAGTATATCAAGAGAATAAAACAAATTAGATAATATAAGTAAATTAGAAAGATGTTTAACATTGCATTCTCTTTCTAAATCATAAAAGAGAAAATGTGGGTGGCATGTCCCTTTAATGGATAAAAAGTAGATTTATTCTTGAATGTAGTATGTCTTACTTCAGACATTTCAATATGGAGTGACACGTTCATTAGATCCATTGTATCAAGTATCTCTCCTTGACTCTCTAAATGGTCTAACTGTGCCCCAACTTGTAAAAGAAAGACACAATAGTGTGATACCATAAACACACAAGCTCAGAATGTTGTGGCAAAGGTCTATACTCACACTTTAAGGAGCTGATACACAGCTCCGTATGAATTGCAGTCTCTATACAGCTATACAACGGAACAGGAACAAAATGTATGCTTACCTGATAAATGTATTTATTTCCAGATATGGCGAGTCCACGGCCTCATCAATTACTGTTAGGAATATCACTCCTGGCCAGCAGGAAGAGGCAAAGAGCACCACAGCCAAGCTGTTAAGTGTCACTCCCCTTCCCTACAAACCCCAGTCATTCAACCGAAGGTAAATGGATAAAAAAAGGAGTAACACAATGTCATAAAATAAAGGGTGAGGCCATGGACTCACCATATCCAGAAAGAAAGAATTTATCAGGTAAGCATACATTTTGTTTTCTTTCCTAAGATATGGTGAGTTCATGGCACCATCAATTACTGTTGGGAACTAATCCCCAAGCTAGAGGACACAGATGAGTAGGGAGGGACAAGACAGGTAACTTAAACAGAAGTCACCACCGTTTGAAGAACCTGTCTCCCAAAAGAAGCCTCAGCCGAGGCAAAAGTATCAAATATGTAAAGTTTGGAAAAAGTATCCCGAGAAGACCAAGTTGCAGCATTGCAAATCTGTTCCACAGAAGCGTCATTTTTGAAAGCCCAAGAAGAATAGACAGCCCTAGTGGAATGAGCTGTAATCCTCTCAGGAGGCTGCTGTTCAGCAGTCTCATAAACCAAACGAATTAGACTTCTCAACCAGAGAGAAAGAGAAGTAGAAGTAGCTTTCTGACCTTTACGTTTCCCAGAGAAACAAATAGGGCAGAAGACTGGCAACAATCCTTAGTCGCCTGAAGGTAAAATTTCAGAGCATGCACAACATCCAAGTTGTGCAGCAAACGTTCCTTATGAGAAGGATTAGGACATAGAGAAGTAACAACAATTTTCTGATTAATATTCCTATCCGAAACAACTTTAGGAAGGAAACCAAACAGTACGAAGAACCACCTTATCGGCATGAAAGATAAGGTAAGGCGAATCACACTGCACAGCTGAGAGTTCCAAAACTCCGAGCAGAAGAAATAGCGATAAGAAACAAAACCTTCCAAGATAACAACCTAATATCTATGGAATGCATTGGCTCAAACAGAGCCTGCTGCAAAACCTTAAGAACAAAATTAAGGCTCCAAGGAGGAGCAACTGACTTAAACACAGGCCTGATTCTGACCAAGGCCTGACAAAAAGATTGCACATCCGCCAGACGCTTATGTAGCAAAATAGAGCAGAAATCTGAACCTTCAGGGTACTGACTGACAAACCTTTTTCCAGACCTTCCTGGAGAAAAGACAAAATCCTAGGAATCCTAACCCTACTCCAAGAGTAGTCCTTGGATTCACACCAATAAAGATATTTTTCACCATATCTTATGGTAAATCTTACAAATAACAGGCTTACGAGCCTGAATCATGGTCTCAATGACCGACTCAGAAAACCCACGCTTAGACAGAACTAAGAGTTCAATCTCCAAGCAGTCAGCTTCAGATAAATGAGATTTGGATGAAGGTAGGGACCCTGAAGTAGAAGGTCCTTCCGCAGAGGCAGTTTCCAAAGTAGGAGAGATGACATCTCCACTAGATCTGCATAACATATCCTGCGAGGCCACGCAGGTGCTATTAAAATCACCAACGCTCTCTCTTCCTTGATACGAGCAATGACTCATCGAAGAAGAGCAAACGGAGGAAACAGATATGCCAGTCTGAAGTCCCAAGGGACCGCCAGAGCATCTACCAGAGCGGCCTGTGGATCCCTTGACCTGGAACCATACCTTGGAAGCTTGGGGTTCTGCTGAGACGCCATCAGATCCAACTCCGGCACCCCCCATTTGAGCGTTGGCTGGAGAACTTCTCCGGATGGAGTTCCCACTCCCCAGGATGAAAAGTCTGTCTGCTCAGAAAATCTGCTTCCCAGGTGTCCACTCATGGAATGTGAATGGCAGATAGACAGCAATTGTGAGCTTCTGCTCAATGAATAATCCGAGCCATCTCTTTCATAGCTAAGGAAGTCTGAGTTCCTCCCTGGTGATTGATGTAAGCTACTGAGGTGATATTGTCCGTCTGGAACCTAATAAACTGGGTTAAGGACAACTGAGGCCAAACCATCAGAGCATTGTAAATAGCTCTCAAATCCCAGATGTTTATGGGGAGAGCAGACTCCTACCGAGTCCAGAGACCCTGCGTCTTTAACAAGTCCCAGACAGCTCCCTAGCCCAGCAGGCTGACGTCCGTGGTCACAATCACCCGGGAGGAAAGCATGTTCCCTGAGACAGATGCTCCTGAGAAAGCCACCACGGGAGAGAGTCTCTTGTCGATTGATCTAGATCTATCCTCTGAGATAGATCCGAGTGGTCTCCATTCCATTGCCTGAGCATGCATAGTGGCAGCGCTCTCAAATGGAATCGAGCAAAGGGAATGATGTCCATTGAAGCGACCATCGATAGGGAATCTATTATTGTACCTAAAAAAAACAAAACACCCTTGTAGCTGGAACAAGGGAACTCTTTCCCAGATTCACTTTCCAACCGTGGGAACGTAGAAAAGACAACAAGATTTCTGTGTGAGATTTTGATTGTTGAAAAGATGGCGCCTGGACCAATATGTTGTCCAGATAGGGCACCACAGCAATTCCCCTGAGATCTGACAACTGCTAAGAGAGCCCCCAGGACCTTTGAAAAAATTCTGGGAGCTGTAGCAAGGCCAAATAGAAGAGCCACAAACTGAAAGTGCTTGTCCAGAAAGGCAAATCTCAGATATTTGTGATGATCCCTGTGAATGGGAACATGAAGGTATGCATCATTCAAATCTATGGTCATTGTGAACTGACCCTCTTGTACTAAAGGAAGAATTGAATGTATCGTCTCCATCTTGAAGGACAGTACTCTGAGAAATTTGTTTAGACACTTTAGGTCTAGAATCGGTCTGAAGGTTCCTTCCTTTTTGGGAACCATGAAACAGATTGGAATAGAAACCCAGACCCTGTTCCTGAATTGGAACAGGTACTATCACTCCCAGGGAGGAGAGATCCTGTACACATTTCAAGAACGCCTCTAGTCTGGTCTGCAGATAATCTTAAGAGGTGGAACCTGCCTATGGGAGAAAAGGTCTTGAATTCCAATTTGTAACCCTGGGATACTATGTCCACAGCCCAGGGATCCAGGACATCTCACACCCATGCTAGAGAAAACTGAGAAAGTCTGGCCCACTTGATCCGCTCCCGGATCGGGGGCAAATCCTTCATGCTGATTTTGAATCAGCTGCGGGTTTCTTTTATTACTCCCCCTTGTTCAAATACTGACTGGGCTTCCAAGAGGGCTTGGACTGTTCCTGGTTTGAGGAAGAAGGGGAAGACTTACCTCTGAAATTATGAAAGGATCTAAAATTACTCTGACGCCCCTTTCGGTCTATTTTTGTTATCTTGAGGTAGAAAAGATGTCTTTTCCCCCTGTTATATCAGAAATAATTTCTGTTAGACCAGGACCAAACAAGCTCTTCCCCTTGTAAGGAATTGCCAAAAGCTTAATCTTAGAGGAGACATCCGCTGACCAAGATTTCAGTCACAGAGCCCTGCGGCCTAGCACAGCAAAGCTAGACGTCTTGGCTCCCAGTCTAATCACTTGCAGAATAGTATCAGAAATAAAGGAATTGGCTAGCTTAAAGCACCTTAATCTTGTCTTGGATCTCATTAAATGGAGTCTCTACCTGGAGGGAATCAAATAAAGCATCAAACCAGTAGGATGCAGCATTTGTAACCGTGGCAATACACACTGCAGGTTGCCATAGGAGACCTAAATGCACATATATTCTTTTTAAATAAACCTCCAGTTTCTTGTCCATAGGATCTTCAAAAGAACAGCTATCCTCAATATGAATAGTAGTTCTCTTAGCCAGTGTAGAAATAGCCCCTTCTACCTTAGGAACCGTGTGCCATTCGTTATGGAATCAGCGACTGGAAACATCTTCTTGAAAATAGGAGATGGGGAAAAGGATGCCCCCGGTCTCTCCCACTCCTGAGACATAATATCCATAGCACGATTTGGGCCAGGAAAGACCTCCTTAGAGGAAGGAACCTCAAAGTTATTTTTAAGCTTGCTAGCTTTCTTAGGCTGGACAACAACAGATTTGTCGGAGTCATCCAGAGTAGCTAAAACCTCCTTTAACAGCAGACAAAGGTGTTCAAGTTTAAATCTGAAGGATACCCCTTCAGCTTCAGACAAAGGAGTTACACTGTCTTACTCTGATATTTCACGCTCACATAGTCCTGATGAATCTTCCTCATCAGATTTAAGAGGAAGGGCCATCTGGAATCAGAAACCCTCTTATCTGACTCTCTAAGTTTCCTCTTATGTTTCCCCTTTAACATAGAAAAAGCAGCTAACATCGCTGAATACACTTGAGCGGCAATTTCTGCCTTCAAATACACTCCACTAGGAGTTTATAGAAGAACCGCAGGGCACTGCATGTGACACCGTTGAGGCTTGGGACGTTACAGGAGAAGGCTGTGTCAATACCTAACAGCATCATCCTGAGACATTAGGCTCAGCAATGAAAATCTTTTCTTTACACTGTAAAGTTTTCTTAACACCTGAGGAACAGAATTGCATAGGTGAAGCAATCTGAGCTTCTAAACATAAAAGACAATCATTCATAGTAGACTCCTGTTCTAAATCAGACATTGTCTCAGTAAGACATTTTCCCAGGGCAAGAAGAAAACAACACACTCGTTTTTCAATACACACTTACTATATATTGCCTTTTAAAACTTATCGTTTAGCTCCTGTGCTACAACTGGACTCAATTAGTAATAGGGATAAAAAAAGACGTAACCGAGCGAAATATGCTCAAAGTACACCACACCTCAGCTTGGCTGAGGCGCCTACCTGATACCCCAAATAGGAACAACAAATCCGACTTTAAAGAACAAGTCCTAACAGCCGACACCGCTCCGTAACTTGTTCCGAAGGAGTGTCACGTGATCGGGCTAAACTTACTGCGCCACAGAGAGGCGCAAAAATTAACAGACACTTCCTGGTTACGTTGATTACAGCGTATAGAGTAGCAGTAGCCCTAGAAGCTACACAAATAAACATTAGCCCCAACTGTGCTTAATGAGCATTTACCGTATGAACATATATTCTTTTTAAATTAAAGTGATTTATATGTTAGCCATAAAGAGCCCTAAAGGATTTAACCCCTTTACCACCTGAAGAGATTAAACAGTCTCAGTCACAAAGTGCAGTGCCTACTTCATGCCCAATTCAATCCTAAACAAGGATTACCTTGTCCCATAATGATTTTCAATTATGCAGGGTCAATTTATTAAAGTGTAAAGTCTCCCCACCTGGAAGCAAAAGCACTTACCGGCTACATCAGCTGTCCGGCATGTAGACAGCTCACTAGGTATGTAAGGACACAAACCTCACAAAGACCTGTGGAAGAGAAAGAACTGAGTCGAGTCACCTACTCTGACTTTCTATACCAGGGCAGCAAAATGTCAGGAAAAACATAGTAAGGCCCACCTTACAAGTTCCTAACTGCTTGAAAGCCACCAATACCCTTACTGAAGAGTGACATGGAATACAGCTATACCCATAAACTTGCTTGTAGAAAAGTCTAGTATTTCTTCAGACACCAAAACTTCACCTCCTCCATGTACAAAGGCAAAGAGAATGACTGGGGTCTGTGGGAAGGGGAGTGGCACTTAACAGCTTGGCTGTGGTGCTCTTTGCCTCCTCCTGCTGGCCAGGAGTGATATTCCCAACAGTAATTGATGATGCTGTGGACTCACCATATCTTAGGAAAGAATTAGTACATTTTAATAAAATCAAACATAAAACTTATAAAATATATATGCCAGTGTACAGTCACTCAGGGGTAAAGTATATACATACTATTCCATACAAGGTATCAAGTTCTTAGAAGCAGGATGGCTCCAGATTGAAACTCTCTTTAAACAATGTATCACCCTTGAAAAAGCCACGTGGGCGTGGTGAAACGTACGTCGGGTTCGTTTATCAGTGACGTCACAGTGAGAGGGAGTTACAGTGTATCAATTTTGACTCTTTTTCGATACATTGTTTACAGAGAGTCTCAATCTGGAGCCATCCTGCTTCTAAGAACTTGAGCCAGGAAGTGACCTAATAATGGCAATAAGAGTCACCATTTTGATTAAGGGCAGTGACCGAAATCAATGATATACACAAGGGCAATTTAGAGGCGGGAAAAAGTCTAGATTATGATTGGCTAATACAGGCTATTAAAGTCTTAACACTACTAGCAGTTTACATCTTGAAAAAGGCCCAGTTTGGGGCCGAAACGCGTCAATATAGGTCACTGCTCTAGTCTGAAAATAGGGTAAGCCTATTCCTAATAGTCTCAATTTATTTTATCAGTATTGCACTATGTAATTTTTGTTTTCACAGGTATCAATTATATTGGATATTATATTGGATTTTTAGGCTTCACTTTTTGGTTCTATATTTTTCATTTTTTTTACTTCATTTTTTTTTTTTTTTTACTTTTATAAATTTTTTGGGGAACACTGGATACAACCTAATTAGGATTCACCACACTAGGAGTCTCCATTTGGACACATTGGAAATTCACAGAGGACACTCATCAAAGACACATATCCACTTTGGACACTAATATATATATATATATATATATATATATATATATAATTAATTTTTTTTGGACACTTATTTTTATGCACAGCTATATTATTTCCTCACAAATGTGATGCCACTTGTCTTGAGGAATTGACCTACACCTAATTAATTGATCATTATTGGTTTTAATTGTTTTTAATAGTTTTTATCTGTCATTCTGAATTGTGTATAGGGTACCCTACCGTATGTTAAGTTTGAAATAAATTAAGTTTTAACTTTGATATTTTAGCATATGTAGATACTTTAGCCTTTTTTAGGCGCTCCCTCCTTCTATTCATATCTATTATCTTTGAGTTTTTAGGGGTCTCATTTTGGGAGCTTGTATCGTGTAATGTTGGCGCTGTATACAAATTAATTTCATTCTAAGAACTTGATACCTTGCATGGAATAGTATGTATATACTTTACCCCTGAGTGACTGTACACTGGCATATACATTTTATAAGTTTTATGTTTGATTTTATTAAAATTTACTATTTTACCAAGTGTTCCTGCACCTTTGTATAGCTGTCTCAGTTGCTTATACCGAGACTGCAATTCATCTAGAGCTGTGATCAGCTCCTTAAAGTGTGAGTGTACACTTTTTCCACAACATTCTGAGCTGTGTTTTTACGGTATCACAGTATTGTGTCTTTCTTTTACAAGTACCTATATATAGATATATATCAGATCTCCAGCTACATCTACAGTTGATCCTGACAGCGTTGTGAATCAGGACCGCCATATACATAAGCTTATAGTAGCTCTCTAAAGTGTGAGTATATCGCCTTTTATATTGCATTTATTTGATTCATTGAGGTATTGCACTATATCAGATTTCTCTTTAAGATTCACTGGAAATCCACAGGGAATCGAAAGCTGGACTTTTTATTCATTTGACACACTACTTGGATTTCATTGAAGACTGAAAGACTTGTTCTCGTTTATATCCTTTGTTTGGATTTGTATTGCATTTATTACTTGTGGAAGATGCAAAGCCTGTGATTATAAGAGTTTATGAAGATTTTCAATAAAAAAATTACAGGAACAATATATTACAAGAAAAAAACCACTTAATTGCAAAATCACAAATTTATTTTTCTGCTACAATGTACAAATTATGTGGACACCCCTGCTAAATATTAAAATCAGGTGTTTTAGCCACACCCATTGCTAGCAGGTGCATACAATCCAGTACATACAATCACTGACAGCACTGTGTGTCATACTAAACAGCTCAGTAACTTTAAACATTACCAACTTTGCTACAAGTTGAAGTGAGATTATTGTGAAGTGGAAGAGCATCTAAGAGCAGCAACAGCCCAGACACGAAGTGGTAGACCACGCAAACTCACAGAGAGCGGGGCATGCAAGTGGTGAAGCGCATAGTGTGTTAAAATCACCTATCATTTTGTGTTTTCCTATAAATTAGTAATATTTATAATCTATATATACACTGTTGCAACATGTTATTATCCTGGATAATTGTTATCTTCTTTAAAACTCTCAATAAAAAGTTATCTTGTAAAATAAATTGAAATAATAAAAGTTATCTTTTAAAAATTAAATATCTGTTGCATCACTACAGAGTTCTAAACTGCCTGGTAGCAACATCAGCACAAGTACTATGCGTCGGGGGCTTCACAAAATGGGTTTCCATGACTAAACAACTGTACACAAGCCTCACATCAACATGTGCAATGGCAAGCACCATCTGGAGTTGTTTAAAGTACACTGCCACTGGAAAAGTTGAAATGTCTTCTCTGGAGTGATAAATCAGGTTTCACTATCTGGCAGCCTGACTGAGAAATCTAGGGGTTACGGAAAGCAGAAGAATGCTACCTGCTGGAATGTATGGTGCCTACTAAAATTTTTGATGTAGGGGAGATAATGGTTTTGGTCTGTTTTTTCAAGGTTTGTGCTAGGCCCCTTAGTTCAAGTGAAGGATCATCTTAATGCTACAGGATAGAAAAACAGTTTAGACAATTGGATGCTTCCAACTTTGTGGCAATATTTTGAGGAAGGCCCCATCCTGTTCCAGCACGATTATGCCTCATTGCACAAAGTGAGACCCATGAAGATATTGTTTGATAGGTTTGGTGTGGAGGAACTTAAGTGGCTTGCACTGTACTGAACAGCTTTGGCATGAATTGGAAGCCAGAGCTTCTCACCCAACACCAGTGCCTGTCCTCACAGATGTTCTATTGGCTGAATGGGAACAAATTCCCACAGACACACTCCAAAATCTTATGGAACACTTTCCAGAAATCTTGTGCCTGTTATAGCTGCAAAGGGCAGGGGGGGGGGGCTATTTATTTTTATTTATTTTTTAAGGAGATTGAGAAACATTAGCCTTTAAACTGTTTTGGAAAAAAAACACATTGATGCTTAAAAGCAGTTTATTTGTTTGTGCAATGAAAAAAGGCTATTCTATTGATGCAAGCATTTCTCTATATAATAATGGCTCAACTTCCATCTAATATGGTTTTTTATTTTTACAAAACTAAAAGAGAGTCTCAAAAGAGAAAGGAGAGAACTTGTATCCGTCACCGGTGTAAAATTTGTTCTGGAATTCTACCCTGTAAATAAAAAAAAACAAAAAGCTATTAGTTGTAGAAATAAAATAAAAAATAAATTTCCTTGTGAAAAAGCCAATTAAAGAACAGTGACAATGTCTAGAAAGTAGATAGCAAACTGAATACCACTTGAAGTGTGGTAATTGTATACCTCTATGTGGAGGTATTAAAAAGGGACAGTAAACACCTTGAGATTTTTATATAATAAGTTTTGTTATGCAGAATAAACAACCCCCTTCATGTAATTTAGCTATGAAAATTTTGCGGTTTCTAATTCTCAGACCTTGAAATGCATCCTTACTGACTTCTCAAGACGAACTCTGCTATATATTTTTCCCTAATTGTCTTTAATCGATAACAACTGCAAAACAATTCCCTTTATACAAACTCTATGACAGTGGTTAGCCTTGTTGTCTGCAGACTAAAGCCCAGATTGGCTCCTCCAAATAAAGCACATGGTGAGTGGAGTTTGGCTATTGAAAAATAATTGTAGTAAAAAGGATTTTAACTTGTTTTAAAAACAATAAGACTTGGCTGATATTTTATTCTATACATATATAACAGAAATGTATTGTAATTACAAGGTGTTTACTGCCCCTATAACAGGAACTAGACAAGTATTAACAGCTAGTAAAACTCTTCTAAATTTACTCCTATATTTAATATATTGGTCCTTTCAAAACTCTTAAAGGGATAGTAAAGTCCAAAATAAACTTTCATGATTCAGATAGATCATATAATTATAAACACCTTTCTATTTTACTTTTATCATCAAATGTGCTTTGTTCACTTGGTATTCTTAGTTGAAAGCTAAACCTAGGTAGGCTCATATGCTAATTTCTAAGCCCTTGAAGTCCACCTCTTATCCGATTGCATTTGACAGTTTTTCACAGCTATAGGGCGTTATTTCATGTGTTTCATATAAATAACATTGTGCTCACTCATGTAAAGTTATTGAAGAGGCAGCACTAATTGCCTGAAATGCAAGTCTGTCAAAAGAACTGAGATAAGGGTCAGTCTGCAGAGGCTTAGATACAAGGTAATCAGAGGTAAAAAATATATTTCTATAACAGTGTTGGTTATGCAAAACTGGGGAACGGTACATAAAGGGATCATCTATCTTTTTAAACAATAACATTTTTGGAGTTTACTATCCCTTTAACATCACTACAGGCACTTCATTGAATATGACTTGCAGAGTTTTTGTGGAAATGAGATACAATTACAATACATACAAATACACACAGTAAATGACACTAACTAGTTTGTAGGCACTATAATTACTATTTAGCTGTGCTTGTTCCTAACTGTATATGCACCTAGAAACATTTTGTTTGTATTTTTAAAATAGGCCTGTACTTCCCATTGCACTATAAGACTCACCAGTGTAGACGGAGAGCGTGTAGAAATGCAGATAGCCCCTCCATAACAAGCAAAATGGCTACTGTCAACACAGCAAATGCCGCAAAAACCGGAACAATAACAACACCCCATACAAAGGACAGCCCGATGAATCCCTGTCTCATCACCATCTGCCACAAAACCTCTGACAACTCTAAATAAAACAACATGAAAGGAGTGAGAATCCTGGAAGACTGAAAAATGGGTATAGTAAATAATTAGAGAATCTTCTTAAAAGGGATTAACCCCAACTTTTTTCTTTTATTATTCAGATAGAGCATGCAATTTTAAGCAACTTTACTCCTATTATCAATGTTTCTTCGTTCTCTTGGTATCTTTATTTGAAACGCAGTAATAAAAGCTTAGGAGCCGGACCATTTTTGGTTCAGCACCCTGGGTAGTGCTTGCTGATAATAGGAGTAAATTAGAAAGTTGTTTAAAATTGCATGCTCTGTCCATATCATTAAAGAAAAAGAAAACATGGGTTTAGTATCCCTTTAAATGGATACTGAACCCAAATTCTTTCTTTCATGATTTAGATAGAGCACACAATTTTAATCAACTTTCTAATTTACTCCTATTATCAATTTTTCTTTGTGCTCTTGGTATCTTTATTTGAAAAAGCAGGAATGTAAGCTTACAAAACAGCCCATCTTTGGTTCAGCACCTGGGTACAGCTTGCTGATTGGTGGCTAAATGTCCCCACCAATCAGCAAGCACTATCCAGGGTGCTGAACCAAAAATCAGCTTACATTCCTGCTTTTTCAAATAAAGATACCAAGAGAACAAATAAAATTTGATAATAGGAGTAAATTAGAAAGTTGCTTAAAATTGCATGCTCTATGTGAATCCTGAAAGAAATTCATGTTGGTTCAGTTTCCCTTTAATTAAATAGAAATGCCTTCCAAACATTGACCAAACAAATGCAATTGTGATATTTACGTGCATGTGCCAGGCTTAGTGCCCATAATCGAAGATAAGATGCAGTGTTAGAGATGCAGCCTAGGCAAAACTCAATAGTGTGAATCATCTGGTGCAAGAAAACATCAGAAACATCAAACTGTAAAAGACAAGGAGGGTAAATCAGGTTACCAATGTAATGTAAAGAAGAAGTCGTGCTGGTAACATACAGATTATTAGAAGGAGCTGGAAAAAACTAACCTCTTTATGTCCGTGCTGGTCCTTAGCTTTTTTATGAGTGTTTTCTATAGGCTCTGTGATTTCTGTAGGCTCTGTGGTGTCTTCTAGCAGTGGACTTCTTTCCTCATTGTTCAGAGAGTGCTGAAATAAAGTTCCAATGAAAAAGATACAACTGCAAAGAGCGAGGCTGTACCCACTAACTAAAACATATTTCTCATACCTGGATATGTTGGTGGTGGTCATTATTTTTCCTTCGATGCTGAATGTAAAGACAGATTGGGTCTCCAAGCAGCAGAATTGGAACACATAGTAAAGCAACAACCACCAGGACCTTTTGCACAACATTCTAAAAAGAGCAACATATAAGAACTAGTTCCACTACCCAAAATATGTACACAAATAAACATTTTTAATAGACTTATTCTATTGTGGATATAACAATCTTTGGCATGTTATGCTTTTACCTGACCATCATAGAGACTATGGTTCCCTTCATTCTGGGTAAACAGGAACATGTCAATAAAATGAATAAGGAGACTTGGTGCAGTATTAGCATCCTGTGCATGCCAGGCCAACCACTTATATATCACCATAAAGACCAGATACCCAAAGAGACAGAGAAGAAACAGGAGCTCCGGGAGAGATACAAGAAGGATACGATATGACTTTCTGAAGTGACTGTATGACAGAAAAAATACATATAGATAAAAAAATAAGAAAACATATTAGGCACAGCACATAAAGCAAATGCTACAATTTTCAGTGAATTATATAAAATGATCTTGATGTAAGCAGAGGGGTAAATGATGAGATAGCATAGTGAATTATAGTAAAATATCAGACTGAGGATTTTATAGCTATAAAACAAGTATCTGCACTTTTTCTATCACATATATAAATTCTACCACACTTGTAAAAAAGGGTCTAATTATGCAGCTTAGTTTGCTAAAAATGTAGACAAAAATGCAAAACATAACCTTGTTTGGCTGAGTCATAGATTATAACCAACATAAAAACCCATTTATACAATAATGCAGAGAAAAAGACTAAAAAAAACCCAAAAACGTACATGTAGTTAAAGATGCCAAGAAAAACACCAAATGTCATGTGACAGACTCCCAAAATTATAGACATCTTCATCTTAAATGAGTTCAGGAAGGTGAGACGATTGGAAGAGAGACTCCAAATCTAAAAAGTAAAGAAAAGTGTGATTAAGGTAAAGTAAAAAGTAAGACTGTTAAGTTAAAAAAAAAACACAACTCACTGGGTCAATTCCAAATGGATATGGAGCAATAAAGACACCAGTAATGTTGGGGTCCAGAGGTTCTGGAGGTGAGTCCACTCTTAAATTGAAAGAACATAATATTAATATATATACACACTATGAAACACCCCCAAAAATATAAAAAAATAAAATAACTTACGTCCAGTTTTTTACTTTTGCCATGGTAGCAACACTCCAACCAGAGGGAAAGATGACAGTGGCTTGACTGAAACATTCATTATACACAAATCCAGTATAAATAGAGAATGCGCCCATTAGGAGAATTAGATAACGTCCTCCAAAACACATATTGAAAATCTATAATAAAAAAAAAGGTACATAATGTTCCTGTCATTTTTTTTTTTATCTCCTTCAGCTGTTAAACCTTTCAAATGCAGATTCTTACCTCATCCTGGGAGTATTTATATTTGGGATTATCCTCACTTAAAACTAGCCAAAGTGCAAAGAGAAACATGAGCAGACCATGTCCAACATCCCCGAACATCACAGCAAAAAGGAATGGGAATGTTATAATTGTGTAGACAGCTGGAAGGAGAAAAAGAATAGGGTAATTAATTCATTGGCAGAGCAGGAATAGACAAAGAAAGAGCATGTGCGAGGACTCGAACCTGGGTTCACTTCTTGGTAAGCAGCCACACCATAGGCATCCACAATTTCCTGAAAGCCAGATGTGAATTTATTGGTTCGGATAAGGGTAGGAGGGCTAAAAGAGCATGGAATCTTTTGACAGAATGATTCACCACCCCCTCCACTACTCTCCTAGAAAATAGAAATTAAAAAAAAAAAATCAATACAAATACATCAATATAAAGTGCTACAACTCATCTAATAATGCCATTTTTGAATGTTTTAAATCATAAAGCACCAGAATCACACCATGCCAACGCCCTATTTTATTAAAACATTGTGTGTGTGTGGGGGGGTCATACATTATATATGAAGTCCCAAAGAACAGCACTCTTACCTTATATATTGTGTTACCTTTAGTTCTCTAACTTTTAAATGTATGACAATACTGTGCCTCTGTGCACAAAGGTCCATGAAGACATAGTTTGACAAGTCTGGTTTGGAGGAAATCTAGTAGCCTGCACAAAGCCTTGACCTCACTAAACACCTTACAAAGAGAGGTCCATGAAGACATAGTTTGACAACTCTGGTGTGAAGGAATTTGAGTAGCTTGCACAAAAGACTGACCTCACTAAACACCTTAGAAAGCGAGGTCCATGAAGACATAGTTTGACAACTCTGGTGTGAAGGAAGTTGAGTAGCTTGCACAAAAGACTGACCTCACTAAACACCTTAGAAAGCGAGGTCCATGAAGACATAGTTTGACAACTCTGGTGTGAAGGAAGTTGAGTAGCTTGCACAAAAGACTGACCTCACTAAACACCTTAGAAAGCGAGGTCCATGAAGACATAGTTTGACAAGTCTGGTTTGGCGGTACAGAGGTAAGTTTGAATATCTTATTATACTGAATATCTTATTTCTCCGATATATCTCTGTACAACTCCTACTTTAAATCTTTAATGTGATTTTAGCTTTATCTGAAACATAAAAAATGCCATATTTCCAACGTCAAATATTTATATCACTGAGGTTCTCCACCTACCGATGCTCGAGCCAGTGCCCCTTGTAGAATGGGTAAGTCAGCCACAGGACACCAAACTTCCCCAATCAGACAACGTTCACGGACACTGCATAGATTTAGAATGAGATAAATGTGTTTCATCTTTCTCACTTTAATTTTCCAGGGATGCAGCACTTCAGCAGTTCGAACAAGCACCTGAGACAAGTAACCTTCTGTTTGAGACAGCACCTGTGAGAGACAAGAAACATAACGTCCTCTTAACATTCATGAATTCATAAAGGGTGCATCTTCACCTCAAATATTTAAATAAAAAAATATTATTGCCTTTAATGGACGATACAAATGTATGGTATTTTTTTAAAGGAAGGATTGATATATATTGTACTTGTGTGATGCTTAATAAAGCTTATTCAGTCTCTTAGTTTTGTACAGTTTTCTATATTAATGAAGCTGCAAAGTTCTTTGCCATCTTGGATAACATCATCAGAGTCATGTTTAGGACATCATGCACCACTGGCATGGAGATTAATATACTGTGGATATGGTCATCATGTTATTGAGGTTTCACTATTTAAAGGTATCAGGGGTGTTGAGAACACGCAACTTGTAGAATGGAGAGGAACCTGAAATGTCTAATATGACCCACTATGATTATTGGCTCACAATAAATGATGAGCAAAGTATTTTTATGTTAATTCCAGAAGAAGACTATTGAGCAAAATTGCTATTGTTCTTTACAGCATAAGAAAATTAATACAAGTTTATATCAGCAATTACAACATTTATTATATAATTCAATGGATAAAGACCTTGTTAAAAAGGTGCAAAGCCATTTTATGTAAGAGTGGCACATTTTTATTACAGTGGTACGTTACCAGACACATTCCTCTCTCTGTGATATACGTATGGATCTACTATAGGTGTATTATTTAGGTATATAGGAGAATGATACAGTAAACCCCAGTACCAAATATTGTTAAGATCAGAGCAACCCAAGTATTTTTTGTGATATTGCTACTTAACATATGCCATATGTATAAACAAACAGTATTTAAGATATTCAGAATTGGTTGCATCTATTATTTGAATAACATTGTTTAAAAAAAAAAAAAAAGCACATGATAGTCTTACAATCATTTTAAACACATTTATTAAATAGATTACATTGAATTGTTTGTTTTCTAACATACACACTTCTATTTCAACAATTTTTTTATTTTGTTGTATGTAAATATAACGCATTCTTGGTTTGTGGATCCCTCACCTTCTGTATGTCTTGGATCTTAATCAGAAGCTCTCTAAGAGTATCCAGACGAGAAGATTCATCTTCGGCGTATGGATACATGTGACAGTGAAAACTAAAAGATAAAAAAAAAAAAAAACTGGTAACAGTACACTTACATGGAGCCCTGTTGGTAACTTTAGAGTGTAGTCGAGAAATGATCAAGTCGCCCATACTGAAGAGATATATATATATATATATATATATATATATATATATATATATATATATATACACACATACATACACATACATACATACACACAGTATATATATATATATATATATATATATATATATATATATATATATATATATATATATATATATATATGTATGTGATATAAAAAGTCTACAAACCCCTGTTAAAGGTTTCTTTGATGTAAAAAAATTAGACAAAGCTAAATCATTTCAGAACTTTGTCCACCTTTAATGTGACCTATAAACTGTACAACTCAATTGAAAAACAAACTGAAATGTTTTAGGTAGAGGGAAGAAAAAATATAAAAATAAAATAATATGGTTGCATAAGTGTGCACACCCTTAAACTAATACTTTGTTGACGCACCTTTTGATTTTATTACAGCACTCAGTCTTTTTGGGTAGGAGTCTATCAGCATGGCACATTTTGACTTGGCAAGATTTGCCCACTCTTCTTTGCAAAAACACTACAAATATGTCAGATTGCGAGGGCATCTCCTGTGCACAGCCCTCTTCAGATCACCCCACAGATTTTCAAATCGGATTCAGGTCTGGGCTCTGGCTGGGCCATTCCAAAACTTTAATCTTCTTCAGGTGAAGCCATTCCTTTGTTGATTTGGATGTATGCTTTGGGTCGTTGTCATGCTGAAAGATGAAGTTCCTCTTAATTTTCAGCTTTCTAGCAGAAGCCTGAAGGTTTTGTGCCAATATTGACTGGTATTTGGAACTGTTCATAAATCCCTCTAGTTTAACTAAGGCCCAAGATCCAGCTGAAGAAAAACAGCCCCACCATGCTTCACTGTGGGTATGGTGTTATTTTGGTGATGTGCAGTGTTGTTCTTGTGCCAAACATATCTTTTGGAATTATGGCCAAAAAGTTCAACCTTGGTTTCATCAGACCATAACACCTTTTCCCACATGCTTTTGGGAGATTTCAGATGTGTTTTTGCAAAATGTAGCCTGGCTTGGATGTTTATCTTGGTAAGAAAAGGCTTTTGTCTTGCCACTCTACCCCATAGCCCAGACATATGAAGAATAGGGGAGATTGTTGTCACATGTACCACACAGCCAGTACTTGCCAGATATTCCTGCAGCTCCTTTAATGTTGCTGCAGGCCTCTTGGTAGCCTCCCAGACCAGTTTTCTTCTCATCTTTTCATCAATTTTGGAGGGACGTCCAGTTCTTGGTAATGTCACTGTTGTGCCATATTTTCTCCACTTAATGATGACTGTCTTCACTGTGTTCCATTGTATATCTAATGCCTTGGAAATTCTTTTGTACCCTTCTCCTGACTGATACATTTTATCAATGAGATCCCTCTGATGCTTTGGAAGCTCTCTGTGGACCATGGCTTTTGCTGTGGGATGTGACTAAGAAAATTTCAGGAAAGACCAACTAGAGCAGTTGAACTTTATTTGGCGTTATGGCAGGTGTATGCTGACTCCTATTTAACATGATTTTGAATGCGATTGCTTAATTCTGAACACAGCTACATCCCCAGTTATAAGAGGGTGTGCACATTTATGCAACCACATTATTTTAGTTTTTTTTGTTTTCTTGCCTCCACCTAAAAGATTTCAGTTTGTTTTTCAATTGAGTTGTACAGTTTATAGGTCACATTAAAAGGTGGAAAAAGTTCTGAAATTATTTATCTTTGTCTCATTCCAATTACTAGTGGGATATTCAACTCCAGGCCAGCAAGAGGAGGCAAAGAGCACCCCAGCAAAGATGTTAAGTGTAACTTCCCTTATCCATAATCCCCAGTCATTGAGCTGAAGGAAAATGGAAAAAGAAGAAACACAAGGGTATAGAGGTGCCTGAGGTTTACGCAAAAAAACTGCTGAATTATATTTTAAAAAGAGGGTGGGGTCGTGGACTCTCCATGCCAGGAAAGAAAGAAATTCATCAGGTAAGCATACATTTTGTTTTCTTTTCTATGGCATGGAGAGTCCACAACATCATTCCAATTACTAGTGGGAACCAATACCCAAGCTAGAGTAAACGGAATGAACAGGGAGGGAGAACAAGGCAGGAGGGCCTAAACAGAAGGCACCACCAATTGAAGAACCTTTCTCCCAAAAGAGGCCTCAGCCAAGGCAAAAGTATCAAATTTGGAAAATGTATGCAGAGAGGACCAAGTTGCAGCCTTGCAAATCTGTTCCACAGAAGCTTGATTTTTGAAAGCCCAAGAAGAGGAGACAGCCCTAGTGGAATGAGCTGTAATTCTCTCAGGAGGCTGCTGTCCAGCAGTCTCAGAAGCAAAACGAATCATACTTCTTAACCAGAGGGAACGAGTAGTAGAAGTGGCCTTCTGACCCTTATGCTTTTCAGAGAAAAACAACAAACAGGGCAGAAGATTGCCGAAAATCTTTACTAGCGTGCACAACATCCAAGTTATGCAAAAGACATTCCTTATGAGAAGGATTAAGACAAAAAGAAGAAACAACAATTTCCTGATTAAGGTTTCGATTCGACACAACCTTAGGGAGAAAACACAATTTAGTACCGAGGACTGCCTTATCGGCATGAAAAATAAGGTACAGGGAATCACACTGCAGAGCTGAAAGCTCAGAAACTCTGCGAGCAGAAAAAATAGCAAGGAAAAACGAAAACTTCCAAGATAACAATTCTATATCAACAACATGCATTGGCTCAAACGGAGCCTGCTGCAAAACTTTAAGAACTAGAATAAGGCACCAGGGAGGAGCAACAGGTTTAAAACACAGGCCCGATTCTGACCAGGGCCTGAACAAAAGCTTCAACATCTGGTAAATCTTCCAGACGTTTGAGTAAAAGGATAGACAGTGCAGAAATCTGACCTTTCAGAGTACTGACTTACAAACCTTTCTACAGGCCATCCTGAAGAAAAGATAAAATTTGGGGAATCCTCACCAGACTCCAGGAAAAACCTTTAGCTTCACACCAATTTTTTTTTACTTAAGCTATATCTTATGGTAAATCCTGCGAGTAACTGGTTTACGAGCCTGAAGCATAGTATCAATGACCGCTTCCGAAATACCACGTCTAGACAGTACTAGGCGTTTAATCTCCAAGTAGTCAGCTTCAGAGAATCTAAATTTGGATTAGAGGGTCCTTCCTCAGAAGAAAATTCCAAGGTGGAAGGGATGACATCTTCACCAGATCCGCAAACCAGATCCTGCGAGGCCAGGCAGGAACTATTAGAATCACAGACGCTCTCTCCTGCTTGATACAAGCAATGACTCGTGGAAGGAGAGCAAACAGAAGAAACAGGTATGCTAGTCCAAAATCCCAAGGAACCGCCAGAGCATCTATAAGGGTGGCCTGAGGATCTCTTGACCTTCAACCGTACTTTGGAAGCTTGGCGTTTTGACGAGACGCCATCAGATCTAATGCTGGAACCCCCCCTCCACCTGAGGTGGAGAGCCCGCTCCCCGGGATGAAAAAAGTCTGTCTGCTCAGAAAATGCGCCTCCCAATTGTCCACTCCTGGAATGTGGATGGCAGATAAGAGACAATCGTGAGCTTCTGCCTACTGCAGAATACGAGTCACCTCCTTCATGGCCAAGGAACTCCGAGTTCCTCCCTGGTGGTTGATGTAAGCTACCAAGGTGATGTTGTCCAAATGAAATCTGACAAACCGGACTAAAGATAATTGAGGCCAAGCTGTCAAGGCATTGAAGATTGCTCTCAACTCCAAGATGTTTATGGGAAGAGAAGACTCTTCCCGAGACTACAGGCCCTGAGCTTTTTGAGAACCCCAAACAGCTCCCCAGCCTGACAGGCTGGCGTCCATAGTCACAATCACCCAGGAAGGTCTCAGGAAGCAAGTACCCCGAGACGGATGAAATCCACCACGAGATAGTATATTTTTTGGGGGTCCAGATTGATCCTCTAGGATAAATCTGAATGGTCTGCATTCCATTGAATGAGCATGCAAAGTTGCAGCGGACGCAGATGGAACCGAGCAAAAGGAATGATGACCATGGAAGCCACCATAGGACCAATCACCTCCATGCATTGAGCCACTGTTGGACAAAAAGCAGACTGGAGAGAGAAAGACAAGAAGCAAGAAACTTGGATTCTGACGTCCGTCAGGAAAATCTTCATGAACAGGGAATCTATGATTGTCCCTAGGAAACACACTCTTGTAGTTTAAAAACTAGAGAACTCTTTTCTAGATTGACTTTCCACCCGTGGGAACGTAGAAAAGACAACAACATCCCTGTATGAGATTTTGCTAGTTGAAAAGATGAACTGACCTTCCTGAATCAATGGAAGAATGGAACGAATAGTTTCCATCTTGAAGGACGAAACCTTGAGGAACTTGTTGAGACACTTTAGATCTAGGATGGGACGGAAAGTTCCCTCCTTTTTTGGAACCACAAATAGGTTTGAATAGAATCCTATACCTTGTTCCTCTAGAGGGACTGGTACAATAACTCCCAGGGAGGATAGGTCCTTTCCGCAATTTAAGAAGGCCTCCCTCTTTACCTGGTTTGAGGATAGTCTTGACAGGAGAAATCTGCCCCTTGGAGGGCAAGGCTTGAATCCTATTTTGTAACCCTGTGATACTATGTCCACATGGATCTGGGACATTGCGTATCCTGAGTGGGTCAAAAAAGAACTGCACCACTTAAAAGTGCGCATAAAAAAGTAAACGGCTTAAAAAGGAAAACCGTTACCCTCAATACAGTATGTCTGTAAAAGCCCAGTAAGCAGCTGATAAAGTAAAACCTTTATTCATAGCTTATGTGTATTATAATCTGTCATAGCTGCCAAAGCCTATTTGAAACAAATAAAGGAAAATCCTTTGTCCCCTTAGCCAAGTAAACTCTCTTAAAGGGAAACTGAACCCAAATGTTTTCTTTCGTGATTCAGAGTATGCAATTTTAAGCAACTTTCTAATTTATTCCTATAATCAAATTTTCTTAATTCTCTTGGTATCTTTATTTGAAAAGCAAGAATGTAAGTTTAGATGCCTGCCCATTTTTGATGAACAACCTGTGTTGTTCTTGCTGATTGGTGGATAAATTCACAACCAATAAACAAGTGTTGTCCAGTGGTCTGAACCAAAGATTGCTGTCTCCTTAGCTTAGATGCCTTCTTTTTCAAATAAAGATAGCAAGAGAACAAAGACAAATTGATAATAGGAGTTAATTAGAAAGTTGCTTAAAATTGAATGATCTATCTGAATCACGAAAGAAAAAAATTTGGGTTCAGTGTCCCTTCAAGTCTCTTACTGTGTAAAAATTTTTGTTTAACAAATAAAGATGTATCCTTAATTAATACCTAGAAGGCAAAGGCACTTACCTTAGATCTAGCTGCAGGAAAGATAGCCGCTACTTAGGTGTGACAGGTACTCCACTCCCTGTCATCGACCTGTAGTAAAAGAAAGAACAGAGTAACCAACTCTGGCTTTCTATAAAAGGGATAACAAAGTGTTAAAAGTAATGCAAAGACCTTGCAGCATTTTAAAGGGACAGTCAACCCAAAATGGCTTCTAAATCATACCTATAGAGTTTAAAACAATTAATATTTTTAAATGTAGACCAATTTTCAACAATATTGCGTTAGCATGTAAAAAGACTTACTATGTTCGTTTCTGTTGTTCAAAAATGTCCGCCAGCCCCCTCCCCTATTGTGTCACAAGTCTTTGCTCACCTTCACTTTTCTATTCTACACGCTCACGGCGTTTGTACATGCGCAATGCACCGATTTTCGTCATGGGTGTACTTTTAAAACCAGAACAGAACGTAACCGCTCAGTACACAGCGGTTTCATATGTGAGACGTACGTTTGTTCTTAGCTTGATCAGGACTCGGTCATACTCTGTACTGAGTGGTTACTTTCTGTTCCGGTTTTAAAAGTATGCCCTTTACGAAAATCAGCGCATTGCGCATGTGCAAGTGCCAGCAGCATGTAGAATAGAAAAGTGAAGGCGAGCAAAGTCTTGTGATGCAATAGGGGAGGGACAGGCGGACATTTTTGAACAACAGAAATGAACATAGTAAGTCTTCTTACATGCTAATGCAATATTGTTAAAAATTGGCCTACATTTAAAAATATTAATCGTTTTAAACTCTATAGGTATAATTTAGAAGCCATTTTTGGTTGACTGTCCCTTTAACTGCTAAAAGCCACTACTACTCTTACTCAAGAGATTGACGTGGACACAGCTAGACCCCAATCCTTGCTTGCAGGGAAAAGTACACATAAAAGGATTAAATATCTTCAGACACCATCTTCGCACATCCTCCATTGACAGAGGCAAAGAGAATGACTGGGGATTATGGGTAAGGGAAGTTACACTTAAAGGGCCACTAAACCCAAAATCTTTCTTTCATGATTCAGATAGAGAATAGAAATTTAAAACAACATTACAATTTACTTCCATTATTTATTTTGCTTCATTTTTTAAATATCCTTAGTTGAAGAAAAAGCGATGCACATGGTGAGCCAATCACACAATGCTTCTATGTTCAGCAACCAATCAGCAGCTAGTGAGCATATCTAGATATGCTTTTCATCAAAGAATATCAAGAGAATAAAACAAATTAGATAATATAAGTAAATTAGAAAGATGTTTAAAATTGCATTCTCTTTCTAAATCATAAAAAAAAAAAATGTGGGTGGCATGTCCCTTTAACAGCTTTGCTGGGGTGCACTTTGCCTCCTCCTGCTGGCCAGGAGTTGAATATCCCACTAGTAACTGGAAAGACGTTGTGAACTCTCCATCCCATAGGAAAGAAATATCTATTAGACATTCAAATATTACACATGCTTAGCATACCAGTGGAGGCACAGAGCTTTTATAGTTATCCCAATAAAACATCATATCATAACATAGATCCAGTTTTCCCAATTTGTAATTGTGAAATCTTTCTGACAATAATAATATGTCCACTTATATTCTACATTCTTGCATACTTAGAATTGTGGGGGGATTTACAGAATTTGGGGATTAATTGCCTAGCTACATTTATTACAATGTGAAACAGATTTCTTCTAATTTTACAGCGTTTTTCAGGTGGTTGATTGAATAAGAACATTTCTGCAATTGATTGAACACCTATGCCTATTATCTTACATGTGTGATTAAACACTTGATCCCAGAAAGCACGCCGTACATCACAGCTCCACCAAATATGTTGCATATCTCTTTTACATTGTACACACTTGTTTTTACATAATTAGAAATAGTGAAATGCAAAGTCTTAAGCATTTTTGAGTAGACAGACCTTGTCTTTTGAAACAGATTCAGTACAGGACTGAACAAGCAATGTACATGGATAGCACTCAACAATTAGAAAAGCTTGTGTCAATATTAGATACTGGATAGAAAGGATCCATGCAAGAACATTCTGTCTGCATAGAGACGTTTAAAACTTAACTTTTATTTCAAAATAAAAACCAATTGAAATGATACACACAATTAAAAACACTGTAACATAAAGGGCCCCCCAAGTTTGGAGAATAAGGTACTGCTCCAGGTAGCAGTGGAATAAGAGAGTATAGGTACTCGGTACAATATAGTAACCTCTTAACAGTATAAACAATATAACCTGCCCACTGGGAGTGTGTGTCTATTAACAATATTCAAATCACACAGTGCCCAGATACTAGAGCAAGGTCTATGTCTAAGTGATTGTTATTACAGATCTCCAACCTGTCTAAGTAAGATCCTATTAGTAGAGTGGCACCTCTAAAGGGGTATAATAGTAGGGTACAATGGCTACACCCAGAAGGCGATGAATTTAATATTATTAGAGTCAATATATCTGGTGCCTTATAAATTGGGTTAGTATATATTAATATATAGACCCTGGATAGAGGAGGTACAGTAAAGATAAGATCAATCCCTTACCCTCGTAAACGGAAGTAAGAATATAACTTGTAACTTGTAGCTGTAATCTATGACAGTCACCACTAAAAGGTAGTCGTATTATTCTATAGGTGCAATACCATAGATAATTAAGTAGGTATACTGTAGTTTAGGACGACAAACTACCCTCTCCCAATTAGTTAGGGGGGATAATTAGTAGTCAAGATTTTTCTTATAGTAAAAATTTGTCCAAGGTAATTAACTGTACATATGCTTACTTAGGGGTAATGGTATAACACTGTGGGTATTACACCGGAGACAGTTGAGTAGGTATATTATTAATATTTATATGCCCGTTTTTTCTATAGTGAATAGGCGATTTGAAAAACAATATATTTTATTTCAACTTAGCAACAATCAGGTGTGTTTGGTGTGACTGTATTTATTTAGAAAGTACAGATCCGACTCCCAATTGGTTTTGGGGGGGATCATTAATATTCAGGAGACCCAGCTATATTTGCACGTGTGCAGTTTAACTTCTATCAGGTGTTAACCATAAACACAATATCTATATATATATTTTTTGAGAGAAGAATGCAGTGTCAAGTAGATCAATTTAACAGTCTGCCACAGTTGTCATGTGACTTTATGAATCAGTGTAATTAAACACCGCCAAGTTCTCCCCACTTTAAAGTGCTTCCACTGAGTATCTTTCTCTTAAATATCTATGATTGTATCGTTCAAAGATAGTAATTAATTATTTAGATACTAGCCAGTGTAAGAGCGTGAAGGTTACACCTTAAGTAAGCGCATAAAGTTTCTACTGGTACTCCCAAGGGGGTAATATTTGCGAGATTGTTACCAAATAAGATAAAAGATAATATTACCTATTATACCGTCCTGTCATTGACAGGAAATATTACAAAATAACAAATACCAAGGGTACCGGAGCAGCACTAAATTATGTTTTGAAGGACTACCTAATAGTAACAAGTCAAATTAAGTTTAAGGAACTATAGGTAGACCCGCGAGGGCCGTTACAGCAATTTAAAACACACAACCGGAGAGGGACCTAAGCGTCCCTACTCCCCCTAACATGTTTTGCAAAAGAGCTTTATCAAAGGTGGGGCGGCCGGCTCTAATGCAGACATTTATAGGCTGAAGTATTCGTTACGTCATGGTACTCCCTCAGTGGTGATAGGAGAAGTGAATAGTACTACCACATTGGTTCTGCTGGGGGGCGCGGCTGACCAATCGAATGATCAGTACAATGACGTGTAAGGACGTTTCCATGAAAACGGAGGTAAACAGTAACACTGAAGAAAACACACACAGACTGATAATCGGGTAAATCCCTGGATCAAACATTCAAGCTGATCGAATGTACGCTCGGTATAGCAAAAAGAAGTATTTGCAATCATAGTTGAGCCGATCAGTTCACTGTTCTCATATCGATCTGGGGATAAGATATTCATAGGGAACTTACGGATTTATCATAGGATACATTATAAAAACCGGCACGACGTTATTGGTCACAGATACACATATGATGTATGTTGTTATAAAAAGAACCAATAACAGGGGTGATACTAATCAGTGATTGAATTAAAGGTTATCTTGAAGTGGTCCTCCGTTCATATGCATTCATATCGTAAGGCACTTTATAAGAACGGGCAAGCTGTTATTGGTCGCAGATGCAAGTGAAATGTATGCTCTTATAACAATAAAAATAACAATATCAACAACAGAGGTGATTATAATCAGTGGCAAGGTCAAAGGATATCGTGGGATCATCCTCCGTTCCCATACATAATATGAGTACCCATCCAGCTGTATAAGACACTAATAAAAAAGGGGGGGAGGGGAGGAAGGAAAAATAAAGAAATATATGAATAACAGTGGGAAATACTAGATTTATATCAAGCATGTTTTTATTTTTATTTTAGTAGTGTGCACCTCAGACCCCGATGACAATATAAACTAGAAGGGATTTCTAAAAAGGTGATGGTGAGAGGCAACAGTTTGCCTTTGTGAAGTGAGGATGTGATCATGTGAAAAAACATTTAAATTGAGCTGTGAAATACTAAGATGGGGGGAGTGTGGGAAAAAAAGTGTGAACACCAAAGGACTGTGATACGTAATAAGGGGGTTTTTATGGTCCCTAAATGTTAAAAACATAATGGTGCAAATTTTGATTAAAAATTATAAATCAAAAATTATGTATACGGGGGTAATAATCAGATGTGGTGAAATGTGAACATTAATAATGAAATAAATATAAGTTCCACATAGTGATGATGTGTAAATGGAATGTATTTTTTACATAATCTCAATGGGGTGTGAAAATAACCAAAGGATGAATAAGAGTGAAAATAGTGAAAAACACCTTCTTGGGTTGTGGAGTATAATTACATCACATAGACTGTGCTTTAGACACAGGTAAGAATAAATATGCAAATACAAATGAAAATACTTGGTGTTATGATGAAAAAATAAACCTCTATTTGGGGAGGGAGGAACGAGGGTGAATAAATGTGGAGTTTGAAAGTCTGGAAAGGGGTAGCCAAGGCAGAGAACCCCTTTAATTTAGAATATCCTCAGGTTTATGCCAAATAATGGTACTAGATTTGTTCATAAGGAATTTTGATATTATAAGAAGCAAGCATAGTTATTCTGTTCGTTGAGTCCCTTTGGGTCAACACAATCAAGCAAGTAGATCCACCTACATTCTGATCTTAACAAAGCTTGCTCCAAGTTGCCCCCCCGAATGCCAAGGGAAACTTTTTCCATTCCCTGGCATTTCAGTCTTGAAGGATTAGATTGATGGTATTGCAAAAAATGTAGAGCCACAGAAGTCAAGGGCTTATCCTCTTCCAGGTCTTTACCTGCATTTTTAATGTTTCGAATATGTTCTTGCAGTCTACGATGTAACTTGCGGCTCGTCATGCCAACATATATCTTCGGACAGGGGCAATGTAAAGCGTATATGACACTTTGAGTAGAGCAACTGATGTAATGTTTTATACGATGTGTTCGTCCGAATCTATCATGGATGCTGTCACTTTTTATGATGTGTTTGCAGCTAGAACATGAGCCACAGGGAAAAGAACCAGGGACAATGGCTGTCTTAGTTTTCTTCACTTGGAAGTGACTTGTAGATACAAGGTCCTTAATATTTTTACTTCTTCTGTATCCAACTTTAACAGAGTCCCCAATATTTGGTTTCAGATCTTGGTCTAGTTGGAGAATGGACCAGTGTTTATTGATAATTCTGGTTATTAGGTGCACAGATGGGTTGTAGGTTAGTATTAATCTGGTCTGGGCATCTTGGTCTTTTTTGGTCTTTTTTCTGAGTAAATCTGACCGTTCCATTTTGAGCGCCCTGGTCCTTGCTTTTTTAATCCCGCGTTTGCTGTATCCTCGGTCGATTAATCTCTTCTCCAGATCTTTAGCTTGTGATTTGAATAAATCCAGATCACTACAGTTTCGTCTGATCCGGAGAAATTCCCCAATGGGTAGTGATTTGGTGGTTCCGGGTGCATGGGCACTAGTTTTGTGCAACAAACTATTGGTGGCAGTCGGTTTACGGTATAGATCTGTATGGATTTTACCATCTTCATCCTTAAAGATGGTCAAATCTAAAAATTCAATTTTAGATTGACTCAAATTGTAAGTTAATTTGATATTCAAAGAATTATCATTAAGTGAATATATCCAGATCCTCTCGAGTTATTGATTATGGTTCCCCCTACTATGTGGGACTGATTATAATTATTAGGGCAACAATTCCAGTAGTGCCATCGTCATCCCTTTTCTCCTTGTATGACAAGACCTTGTCTTTTATATACCCCCTATCTTACTGTACTGTAGACTTATTATTTAAAAAAAAAAAAATCACTTGGACTAACAGTAGCTCTGCTTCAACCACTTAGTAAAGTTAACTACGGCTACAATAATACCTGATTTGTATTTCCCTCTCAGACAGTGTATTCACAGAGTCCTAAGCATTTCCAGGAAACTGCCCCTTCTCAATACTACAATGCTTATTACCTCTCCCGCTATAATAAAGGTCTTCTTACTCAAGTATTATTATATGAAGGCTCATACACACATATGTATCATTATATGAAGGCTCATACACACATATTAGTCTGCCTGTGATTTACATTTAGCTTGTTTATAGTCATGTTTGATGATAATAAATGTATCCTTCTTTCTATAAATAAGCACTGGATGGTAGAGAAATGTGCAGGATGGGAAGTTGGCCCTGTTCTTCTTAGGTAATGTGCATGACTATATACAAAAAACGTTCAAAAATGTATTCTCTTCAAGGGCCTGATGATAAAAGATTCTCTGCTTGGAGAGAAATTGTAGTGACTTTAATAGGGCTGAACTCACTGAATGCTAAAAGAAAGAGGATGGAACCCTCCATCACTGTGAGATCTCTATCAAGATTCTAGCAATATAGCACTGCATGATATGAGAGTTTTGTTACACTTATACTTTGTGATTTGTATTTTATACTACTTTACACTTCAGATTGGGACATTTCAGTATTATTAGAGATTTAAGCTTTGCACTAATTTATATTTTAATACATTTAGATTTGGCACTGATTTTACACATCCTGATTATGTTTTGAAAGTTTATTTGTTACTTTAAAAGGGATAGGAAACCCAAACATTTTCTTTTGTGATTCAGAAAAAGTTTCCAATTTTTCCAATTGACTTCTATTATCAAATTTGCTTTGTTCCCATAATATTCTGTGTTGAATAGATACCTTGGCAGGTGTCTAGAGCACAACATGGCAGGGAATAGTGCTGCCATCTAGTGCTCTTGCACATGGATAACATTCTTGCAAAACTGCTGCCATATAGTGCTCCAGAAATGGACTGTCTCCTAAACATACATCTCTGCTTTTCAACAAAAGACACAAAGAGAATGAAGAAAAATTGATAATAGAAGTAATTTAGAAAGGTGTTTATATTGCATGCTCTATCAATCATGAAAAAAAATATTTTGCGTTTCATATCCCTTTAACAAATTAGAATAATACTTTGTATATTTCTGTGTATGTTTTACAATTTACCTTGCATTTTGTATTTTCTTTATTGTAAAATAAAACAGGGCTTCAGAAAGTGGGAGGGACAGGGGAGTTCCTTGGGTTGAATGGGGGAATTCCCACTTATTTAACTGACAGAAAAGTAATATATAATAAATTATAGACAAAAGTAAATTAAATTGTAGTGAAAACATTTCAGTTTAATTTGTATTTGCTGCAAACTGAGGCTTTATATCATCCCTGTGTGTTCTCCTGTTAACTTCTCTCTCGCCTGTGAAATTCTGTATCCAAAAGAGTCATTTCATTCTATGGAAGGTTTCTTATCTCTCTGGGACTTCCAGGTTCCACCTTTTATAGAATTCAGCACCTGTGAAGTCTACACTATGATTTATTTCCAAACTTTGCTTACTGGGCCCACAGAAGAAATACAAAGTGCAATGTAATTTGTAAAAGATACACATAAAGATACAAAGTATGAGCCTAATTTGTTAAAGTTACACAGGAACTGTGAAAGCATAGTCTGGCTTTTTAGAATTTCACTAGGGATCTTGCAGTGCAGGAGGATCATTTTAGCTCATTGTGTCTGAGTCGAGAGTTTAATTTGACCAGGCCCCAAGTATGAAGGAAATTTTCAAAAGTATTAAAGGGACAGTCAAGCCCAAAAAAAACTTTAATGATTTAAATAGGGCATGTAATTTTAAACAACTTCCCAATTTACTTTTATAATTAATTTTGCTTTGTTCTTTTGGTATTCTTAGTTGAAAGCTAAACCTAGGAGGTTAATATGCTAATTTCTTAGACCTTGAAGACTGCCTCTAATCTGAATGCATTTTGACCACTAGAGGGCATTAGTTCATGTGTCTCATATAGATAACATTGAGCTCATGCACGTGAAGTGACCTAGAACTGAGCACTGATTGGCTAAAATGCAAGTCTGTCAAAAGAACTGAAATAAGGGGGCAGTCTGCAGAAGCTTAGATACAAGGTAATTACAGAGGTAAAACATGTATTATAACTGTGTTGGTTATGCAACACTGGGGAATGGGTAATAAAGGGATTATCTTTCTTTTTAAACAACAAACATTCTTTAAATCAAATATACTGATTGAAGTTGATGTATAAATTATTTAAAGTACTTGAGAAATGATCCATTAGAGGTTTGATAAAGCTCAGCCAGACAGGGGACCCATAAGAATCTTATTTTACTGCTATTTCTAACCTGCACACTTATGCAATGGTTTTGACTACTTGCATAGTTATGGTGTATATATATATATATATATATACACACACACACACATACACACCAGGTTTGAAATTTCATGTGCAAAAAGTCAGTTAGAAAACATCTCATTGATAAATTTAAATAGCTATGTACAAAAGACATATACATCATATTACAATGAGCCGAGTTTTAAGTGTTACAGTTGGTATATCACAACATAGGTTTTGGTGTATTTATTTATAACATGTTTTGCATCCCAGTTTGTTTAATGCTTTATAACACTATTTATGGCTTGTTTATTCAGATTAAAAATAATAATAATATTTTATTATTGTGCCCTTAATACATACTCACCAGTTAGCAATCTTTTTGATCTTCTCTCCAATTCTTTCTCCCCAATAGGAAATGAGAAAGATAATTTGAGTGACACTTTCACCCTGTGAATAATAAAATGAAATACAAATTTAATCCAAGTTGATAACATTATCACGATTAATGTAGAATAAATATGAAGAAACACTTTAGAGATAAAAATAAAAAAACATAAGGGCTATATGTCAGGAGCAATTCCAACACACTTGATTTCTACTACACTTGTATGTTATTCATATGGGAATGCTGGCCGGAAGCAAATCTCTCTAGATCTGGCAATGACTATTTAAAGCCTATTTATATACATGTTTGTTATATACCTCTCCAAGGGCCTAATATTCAAAAACCTCCCCACTCAGGCGAGATATTCTAAAAAGCCTCGTCGGTACGGTGAGGCCCTTAAAGTGTTCTTTATGTAAACCAGAAACTCCTACATTACAATACAAGGTCTAAAAAAATCCATTTTTTTTTTACATGATTTCTCTCAATGCGGGGAAGGTTTTAAATATCAGTTGTCATCTTCCCAAGCAAGCTATGGGAGGAAACTAAGGCTTGTTTAACTTTTTGCTGTGAGAGCTTCAACCTTAAAAGATATTTAGTGCAATACGTTTGAATACAACGGCAGCATGAGAGCTAATCTTTATCATAACTAATACCTGTTTGTTTAGTATAAGTTGTTATACAATGTGCAGGGGGCAGCTACATCATTGCTTGTTAAAAGAATATGATATTTACAGTTCCTCAAAACTAAAGCTATATGATGATAAATTGGTTTGCAAGAAGCCTACTAGATGGATTTGTAAGCACCGATTGATTAAAACTGTCCGCACATTAAACTGGAACACCTGAACAGGGATTTTGACACAGACAAACAAACAAATTGGAGTAACCTGAAAGAACGGTAAGCAGAGTTGCTTCTAAGCAGCATAGCAGACTAAAACCTGAACACATAATTGAAGCAGAGGCAGGTGGTCACGTTGAGATGAGACTGTGCTGAAATATCTTCCACAGTGTTTGCCACCTGACCTGTGTGTGATGACTGATCTACCTACCTACCCGAGTATGTTTCCTTAACAGTTAAGGCAATACTTAGCTTTGAGTGACTAATTGCTGCTTATGTAAAATCATTGCTTCCTTTTAGTAGAAGTTGTAAATAAAAAGTGATTTTATTTCCCAGTATTCCAGTGTCCACTTTTTTCAGTGCTAATAGGTATCTGGTGCTCTTCCTGGTGCAAACACAACACCTTCTAAATTTATTATTATTTTGATAAAGAAAGGGATCTTTAACCATGTTTTTCCTCATACAGTAAAAATAAATATTAAAGTGTTAAAAAAGTAGTGCGTGCCAAGAGAATCAGATGCCTTGTTCCTCTCACAAATTTTTTATGTAATATTATGTGAAAGAGGAACGATCCTTAAGTCTATCTAGTGATTCACATCCCACCCCCCCCAGACAAGTTCTCATTTAGGTATTGATTCAATTTGTTCCACACAAGGACCAGACACATTGCAAAGGAGTTATATAGTTAACTCTTACTGTCACCAAGTCTTCCATTGGCTCTGACATCTCCACAAAGTTGACTATCAAGTATCCACGACAAGCACGCCACAGTAGACGCTCAAAAGAGTTCATGCGCCATGGATGAATAACACCTGCTATAAAACTAAAAAGGAGACACATTATAATAATAAATTAAAAAAAAAAAAAAAAAAAAAAAAAATTATATATATATATATATATATATATATATATATATATATATATATATATATATGAATTTATAGAACATATTCTGCTATGTGTAGGTATTAGAATGTGAAATATTTACAGTAAATACACAGCATAACACTTTATTGAATATTAATATTGATTAAATATGCTTTTTCATGTTTTCATCTGCAAAGGGCTCCAATGCACTTATATATGTATTTATGTGTTCATATGACTGTCTGAGTGTGTATATATATATATATATATATATATATATATATATATATTATACACACACACTGCTCAAAAAAATAAAGGGAACACTAAAATAACACATCCTAGATCTGAATGAATAAAATATTCTAATTAAATACTTTGTTCTTTACATAGTTGAATGTGCTGACAACAAAATCACACAAAAATTAAAAAATGGAAATCAAAATTTTCAACCCATGGAGGTCTGGATTTGGAGTCACACTCAAAATTAAAGTGGAAAAACACACTACAGGCAGATCCAACTTTGATGTAATGTCCTTAAAACAAGTCAAAATGAGGCTCAGTAGTGTGTGTGGCCTCCACGTGCCTGTATGACCTCCCTACAACGCCTGTGCATGCTCCTGATGAGGTGGCGGATGGTCTCCTGAGGGATCTCCTCCCAGACCTGGACTAAAGCATCCACCAACTCCTGGACAGTCTGTGGTGCAAAGTGAAGTTGGTGGATGGAGCGAGACATGATGTCCCAGATGTGCTCAATTGGATTCAGGTCTGGGGAACGGGAGGGCCAGTCCATAGCATCAATGCCTTCATCTTGCAGGAACTGCTGACACACTCCAGCCACATGAGGTCTAGCATTGTCTTGCATTAGGAGGAACCCAGGGCCAACCGCACCAGCATATGGTCTCACAAGGGGTCTGAGGATCTCATCTTGATACCTAATGGCAGTCAGGCTACCTCTGGCGAGCACATGGAGGGCTGTTCGGCCCCTCAAAGAAATGCCACCCACACCATTACTGACCCACTGCCAAACTGGCCATGCTGGAGGATGTTGCAGGCAGCAGAACGTTCTCCACGGCGTCTCCAGACTGTCACGTCGGTCAAATGTGCTCAGTGTGCCCCTGCTTTCATCTGTGAAGAGCACAGGGCGCCAGTGGCGAATTTGCCAATCTTGGTGTTCTCTGGCAAATGTCAAACGTCCTGCACGGTGTTGGACTGTAAGCACAACCCCCACCTGTTGACGTTGGGTCCTCATACCACCCTCATGGAGTCTGTTTCTGACCGTTTGAGCAGACACATGCACATTTGTGGCCTGCTGGAGGTCATTTTGCAGGGCTCTGGCAGTGCTCCTCCTGTTCCTCCTTGCACAAAGGCGGAGGTAGCGGTCCTGCTGCTGGGTTGTTGCCCTCCAACGGCCTCCTCCACGTCTCCTGATGTACTGGCCTGTCTCCTGGTAGTCAATTTGAAATAGAGTCCAGCATACAGCAAAAATCCTCAAAGAGGTGAGGGTAATCCTTATGAAGTGACTGCCACACTCCAACGTAATGGTAAAAAGGTGAAGATAGAAGGATAACTCCTCAAAAATGCAGTCAAAATATTTTAATAGATACAGGTTCAGACAAGTAAAAAATCACAACGTTTCGGGGTCAATACCCCTTAGTCATGTGATACAGCATAACCTTAACACACCTGTTTAAATAGGCTAACAAATTAACCCTAAATGCACTTTGCAATTTTACTTTAACATAATCATGTGTAAATACTGACCCCTGCAGGCCAGGTGTGAAAATGGCATGTAAATTTAAAAACAATTAATCAGGAAGCCTCCAGTCACAATTTCTTAAAGAAAAAATGCAAAGTAAATACAAAATAATTGTTATGTGTGGTCACCCAAATGGATACATATAAAAATATGTTACATTACTCAAGTGCATATATACAAAAGTGCATATATACAAAAAATTCATGTATACAGAAACAAATTTTATGTTATTAAACAATAGATTGCATACCAAGCTGCCCCAAATGTTGCTAAATTGGTAAATGAATGATATTTCAGTGTTTTTAACTATACAGAGGGTAGTTACATAATGAAAGGACAGTCATGTCTTACTAAGAGCTAGAGAAAAAAAAAACCTAGAGTGAAAACTCATAGCCTAATATCTCTTAAACACCTAATTAAAGGAATAACTTAATAAAACACAGACCAGTCAATCTCCCTATTCATACCCTTCGGCTCCAGGGTATCTAATTTGAATATCCAAAAGGATTCACGTTGTTTTAATAGACGTGTTCTATTGCCACCACGTCGTGGGAACTTAATGTGATCGATAACCTGGAACCGAAGCTGACTGACTTGATGGCCAGCTGACAAAAAATGATGTGCTACTGGGGCAGTATACACCTTGCACCTGATGTTACTCTTGTGCTCAGTGATACGGTCGCCCACCCGTCTGGTGGACTCACCCACATAGGCACGCCCACACAGACATTTAATCAAATAAATGACAAAGCTCGTATTGCAAGTGTAATAGTCCTTGTACTTAAATTTATATCCTGTCTGTGGGTGCACAAAGTAGGGACTCTTAATGACTGACCCACAGTTTACACACCCCAAACAGGGAAAACAACCCAAGTTCTTTTTGGTGATATATCCCTGCTGAGGAGCCCTGCCAGCACCCAAATCCGCCTTTACCAAAGTATCTCTCAAGCTTTTATTACGCTTATAGGCTGGTAATGGGTATTGGCAGAACTCCTCAACATTGGGGATGCAATCTTGTAAAATACTCCAATGTTTGCGTACAATACGGGCAATGTCATTACTTTGTCTGCAGAAATTGGAAACAAAAACCATTCTTTTCCCTTTATCTTGTGAGGATTTTGGTTTAAATAATGTTTCTCTGTCTAGAGCAGACACATTTTGTATGGTCTCTTGAATCAAAGAGGGTGGATACCCCCTCTGGATGAATTTTTGGCCCATCTCAGCAAGTCTGATTTGTGATATATTGGAGTCATCAACAATCCTTTTAACTCTGAGCATCTGAATGCGAGGCAGAGAGTGCACAAGAGGTAAAGGATGAGCACTTTCATAGTGAAGTAAACTGTTCCTATCAGTGGCTTTCCTGAATAAATCAGTCTTAAAGCCTAGGCCACATTTGGTAACAGTTACATCCAAGAAATCAATTTTGTGTTCGCTCCATACCAGTGTAAATTTAATATTGTTGGTAGCCTGATTTAAATCCGCCACAAAGGACTCCAGAGCCCCAACGTCGCCCAGCCAAATACCAAAAATATCGTCGATGTAGCGCCACCAAGTGGCGCCACACCGGCGAAATTCAGGATGTTCAAAAACAAACCTCTCTTCAAATAAATTCATAAAGATATTGGCATAATTAGGGGCGACGTTGGAGCCCATGGCAGTACCCTGCAGTTGCATATAAAACTGGTCCTCAAAAAGGAAATAATTGTTATACAAAATTATTTCCAATAGTTGTAAAATGAAGCAAACCTCAAAAGCAGAGTATAGCCCACAGGTTGACAGTGCACTATTCACAGCACCGATGCCACTAGCATGTGTGATGGATGTATACAGGCTAGTGACATCAAGGCTAAACAAAATCAATTTATCAGTGCCCAATTCCAGATTGTGTATTTTTGCAAGGAAATCATTAGTGTCCTTTCATTAAGGACACTAATGATTTCCTTGCAAAAATACACAATCTGGAATTGGGCACTGATAAATTGATTTTGTTTAGCCTTGATGTCACTAGCCTGTATACATCCATCACACATGCTAGTGGCATCGGTGCTGTGAATAGTGCACTGTCAACCTGTGGGCTATACTCTGCTTTTGAGGTTTGCTTCATTTTACAACTATTGGAAATAATTTTGTATAACAATTATTTCCTTTTTGAGGACCAGTTTTATATGCAACTGCAGGGTACTGCCATGGGCTCCAACGTCGCCCCTAATTATGCCAATATCTTTATGAATTTATTTGAAGAGAGGTTTGTTTTTGAACATCCTGGATTTCGCCGGTGTGGCGCCACTTGGTGGCGCTACATCGACGATATTTTTGGTATTTGGCTGGGCGACGTTGGGGCTCTGGAGTCCTTTGTGGCGGATTTAAATCAGGCTACCAACAATATTAAATTTACACTGGTATGGAGCGAACACAAAATTGATTTCTTGGATGTAACTGTTACCAAATGTGGCCTAGGCTTTAAGACTGATTTATTCAGGAAAGCCACTGATAGGAACAGTTTACTTCACTATGAAAGTGCTCATCCTTTACCTCTTGTGCACTCTCTGCCTCGCAGTCAGATGCTCAGAGTTAAAAGGATTGTTGATGACTCCAATATATCACAAATCAGACTTGCTGAGATGGGCCAAAAATTCATCCAGAGGGGGTATCCACCCTCTTTGATTCAAGAGACCATACAAAATGTGTCTGCTCTAGACAGAGAAACATTATTTAAACCAAAATCCTCACAAGATAAAGGGAAAAGAATGGTTTTTGTTTCCAATTTCTGCAGACAAAGTAATGACATTGCCCGTATTGTACGCAAACATTGGAGTATTTTACAAGATTGCATCCCCAATGTTGAGGAGTTCTGCCAATACCCATTACCAGCCTATAAGCGTAATAAAAGCTTGAGAGATACTTTGGTAAAGGCGGATTTGGGTGCTGGCAGGGCTCCTCAGCAGGGATATATCACCAAAAAGAACTTGGGTTGTTTTCCCTGTTTGGGGTGTGTAAACTGTGGGTCAGTCATTAAGAGTCCCTACTTTGTGCACCCACAGACAGGATATAAATTTAAGTACAAGGACTATTACACTTGCAATACGAGCTTTGTCATTTATTTGATTAAATGTCCGTGTGGGCGTGCCTATGTGGGTGAGTCCACCAGACGGGTGGGCGACCGTATCACTGAGCACAAGAGTAACATCAGGTGCAAGGTGTATACTGCCCCAGTAGCACATCATTTTTTGTCAGCTGGCCATCAAGTCAGTCAGCTTCGGTTCCAGGTTATCGATCACATTAAGATCCCACGACGTGGTGGCAATAGAACACGTCTATTAAAACAACGTGAATCCTTTTGGATATTCAAATTAGATACCCTGGAGCCGAAGGGTATGAATAGGGAGATTGACTGGTCTGTGTTTTATTAAGTTATTCCTTTAATTAGGTGTTTAAGAGATATTAGGCTATGAGTTTTCACTCTAGGTTTTTTTTTTCTCTAGCTCTTAGTAAGACATGACTGTCCTTTCATTATGTAACTACCCTCTGTATAGTTAAAAACACTGAAATATCATTCATTTACCAATTTAGCAACATTTGGGGCAGCTTGGTATGCAATCTATTGTTTAATAACATAAAATTTGTTTCTGTATACATGAATTTTTTGTATATATGCACTTTTGTATATATGCACTTGAGTAATGTAACATATTTTTATATGTATCCATTTGGGTGACCACACATAACAATTATTTTGTATTTACTTTGCATTTTTTCTTTAAGAAATTGTGACTGGAGGCTTCCTGATTAATTGTTTTTAAATTTACATGCCATTTTCACACCTGGCCTGCAGGGGTCAGTATTTACACATGATTATGTTAAAGTAAAATTGCAAAGTGCATTTAGGGTTAATTTGTTAGCCTATTTAAACAGGTGTGTTAAGGTTATGCTGTATCACATGACTAAGGGGTATTGACCCCGAAACGTTGTGATTTTTTACTTGTCTGAACCTGTATCTATTAAAATATTTTGACTGCATTTTTGAGGAGTTATCCTTCTATCTTCACCTTTTTACCTGTCTCCTGGTAGTGCCTCCATGCTCTGGACACTACGCTGACAGACACAGCAATCCTTCTTGCCACAGCTCGCACTGATGTGCCATCCTGGATGAGCTGCACTACCTGAGCCACTTGTGTGGGTTGTAGACTCCGTCTCATGCTACCACTAGAGTGCAAGCACCACCAGCATTCAAAAGTGACCATAACATCAGCCAGAAAGCATAGGAACTGAGAAGTGGTCTGTGGTCACCACCTGCAGAACCACTCCTTTATTGGGGGTGTCTTGCTAATTGCCTATAATTTCCACCTGTTGTCTATCCCATTTGCACAACAGCATGTGAAATTGATTGTCACTCAGTGTTGCTTCCTAAGTGGACAGTTTGATTTCACAGAAGTGTGATTGACTTGGAGATACATTGTGTTGTTTAAGTGTTCCCTTTATTTTTTTGAGCAGTGTATATATATATCTTAGAGCTGCAACAACTAATCGTCATAATTGATTATGAAAATAGTTGTCAACGAATCTCATAATCAATTAGTTGGTTTGCAATTAGTTGGTCTGTGCATGACATCATCTGCTTCACTCTAATGAGCTCCTGCACATGGTATTGTGTTTTATGGTTATGTAATTTTTTTATGGTTATGTGTTTTTATGGTTATATATAGTTTACAACTACCCCTGGCTTATGTGCAACCCAGATATAATAGTCATCATTTGTATTGTTATATTAAATCAGGCGATTTGGAACTATGCTTTTCATGATATAGTACCGAGCTTGTTATTTACACCTAGCCCTAGATTGATGGGAATTATTTAAATTGATGTGCACTATTATCTGTTTGCACAATTAGCGGATGCTTGCTATTGCTGATTATATGTACTGTATAAATAAATGTGTAAGACTTTGTCCTGTTATTGATATATAGTCCTTAGCGCTTTTGGATTTGTTTTTTATTGTTTTTTTTATATATTTAATAAATTGTGATAATATGTACCAGATTCAACCTTTATAAGTATATATCTGTTTTTAGAGCGGACACAATATTTTTTTTTTATGTTAGAATGAAGTCAAGGGTTACTTTATTGAGAGGCCCCTTGCCAAGGTGGAAAACACTTTGCATAGGTGAAGAGCTAACAAAGATAAATATCCCACTTTAGTAAAATTTGCAAAACCCTACTTATGCATCTCAAGCACCTCAACACCATCTGAGTGCCTCTTCTCTACTGCAGGAAATATAGCTGCAATCAGAGAACCAGCCTTAGCAAGAAGCATGTGGACATGTTGAGATTTTTGCATTTAAATGCAAAGTTTCTGAAAGAGTGAATAACAGAATGTGACAAACAGTGATCGTCTATCTCTTTCTAGTTCTACCTCTTTTCAGTTTGTGGTTTTGTTTTGCTTATGGTAATTAAAAAAACTGTGCTCTGCTGCTTAAAAATTGGACAAACAGTTGTGTTAATGTAAAGTTTTAGCCTGAAGTTTATATTTGTAACACTCAGTATGTGGATTTTATTTAAAATATAGGAAACAATTATTGATTCTTTTTTATCCGATTAGTAAAAAAAAAAAAAAAAAAAAAAAAAAAAAAAAAAAAAAAAAAAAAAATCGGTCGATTAATCGATTATGAAAATAATAGTTAGTTGCAGCTCTAATATATATATATATATATATATATATATATATATATATATATATATATATATATATATACACACACACATACATATAAATACTGTATACACACCACTATGCTTAATAGATACAGCACATTGGCTTGTTTTTTTTTTTTTTAAAGTTTACTTCTATTATCAAATTTGCTTGCTCCAATGTTATTCTGTATTGGCAGGCATCTGAAACACTACATGGTAGGGAATAGTGCTGCAATCTAGTGCTCTAAATTTAGCCACCAATCAGCAATCACTACCCAGGTACTGAACCAAAAATGGGCCGGCTCCTAATCTTAAATTCTTGCTTTTTCAAATAAAGATACCAAAAGAACGAAGAAGAAAATGATAATAGGAGTAAATTAGAAAGTTGCTTAAAATTGCATGCTCTATCTGAATCATGAAAGTTTAATTTTCACTAGACTATCCCTTTAATACTTAGTAAACAAAGGTTTATTAATGAGAAACAATGTTTTATGGTAGAATTAAAGGAATTTGGTATATGACAAGGGCTGGGACTGGGAAGGTGTCAAAGAATATATATATATATATATATATATATATATATATATATATATATATATATATATATATATATATATATTTTTTTTCAGCTGCCAGGGTGCCAACAGTTAAAATATAGGAATAGAAGAAGGCACTCACTGGTCTTTTAAAAAAAGATTTAATCTTTAAAGCGTGATGTTTCGGAAGACCAGTTATATATATATTATATATGCGTGCGTGTGTGCATATATATTAAAGGGACACTGAACTCAAATGTTTTTTCTTTCGTGATTCAGATAGAGCATTAAATTTTAAGCAAATTTCTAATTTACTCCTATTATCAAATTTTCTTCATTCTCTTGGTATCTTTATTTGAAATGCAAGAATGTAAGTTTAGATGCCGGCCCATTTTGGTGAACAACCTGGGTTGTTTTTGCTGATTGGTGGATAAATTCATGCATCAATAAAGTGCTGTCCAGTTTCCTGAACAAAAAAAAAAAGGCTTGGATGCCTTTTTCAAATAAAGGTAGCAAGAGAACGAAGAAACATTGATAATAGGAGTAATATAGAAAGTTGCTTAAAATTGCATGCTCTATCTAAATCACGAAATAAAAAAATTTGGGTTCAGTGTCACTTTAAGTATTTTATGCTTAAGTCTCACTAAAATAATATAGCACATAACTAAACCAATATTTTGTCTTGCTCTCCATCTGTTTACCACTCAAGCATTATTGGACATGAATTTTACTGAGCGTCCCCATAGAAGTCTATTATGTGAGGGATTTATCAAACCTGAGCTATCTGGCATGCAAACATTCACAGGCACCAGGCTATTGCTTGAGCAATAAAAAGTTACTTTGGATCTCTGGTTTTCAACCCTGTCCTCAGGCCTCCCTAGCAGGAAGGATTTTCAGGATTACCTTGGATGATAGCAGGTTAATAACCATGTTTACTAATCAGCTGATTATTTCTCCTCTAGTTCAGATACCCTCAAAATCTGTCCTGTTAGGGAGCCCTGAAGACAGGTTTGAAAACCAGTGCTTTAGACCATTGTTTCTCAACCGTGGTCCTCAATTCCCCCCAACAGGCCAGGTTTTAATTATAGCTGAGCCACTGCACAGGTGAAATAATCAGCTTATGGGTGAGAGCAGGTTAGAAACCATGGTGTTACCGATCAGCTGATTACTTCACCTGTGAACTGGTTCAGCTATAATGAAAATCTGGCCTGTTGGGGGTACTTGAGGACCATGGTTGAGAAACACTGCTTTAGACTAAAGGAAGCACTATGAATTACACGAGCGATGTTAATGCACCATAGCGCTAAAAATTTTGCGCTCCACTTGTGAACTAGGTCATAGAATTAGAGCATGTGATTTTTTCTCTAGAATGTCCCTTTAGCTTAAAGGGAAAAAAATAAACTTATTTTAAACAGTACTCTTAATATGCATAACACAAACTGAACTGAATGTCCCTCACTCTATGCTTTATTCAAAATGCTGTGCTTTACCTATGCTAATCAGAATTGATATTTCAGGTCTGCTGACTTAGTACTTTGTCAATAAATAAATCTCTTTACAATTCCCATTTTGAAACCAAATAAAAGCAAAACTAGGGACATCAATGGTGTCTTTTTTTTTTGTTAAAGAGGGGAAATGGGTGCTGACAGATTATTTACTTTAAAAGGACAGTTTACCCAAACATTTTCTCCCCTTTAATTTGTTCCAAATGATCTTTTTTACCTGCTGGATTGTTTTGAATTGTTTACAAGTAGCTCATTTGCCCTTATTTCGGAATTTTAAATAGTTGATTTAGCCTGTAATATCCCCACCTATACTGAAAGCTTTGGGCTTAATTCCAAGTTATTGACAGGATATGTAAACACACCCAGCAGAAGAAATTATTTTCTCCTGGGGGGGGGGGTTGAAGAGATAACTAATAAAATTATAATTTTCGATTGTTCTCTCTAAGTATTGGGGTTTGATTTACAGATATAAGATAAGGAAGCATGTGTGTGTACACAAAGTGATAACATGAGATCTCATTTTACCTGCAAGCTCAACCCATTTTAATAGGCTGTGGTTTTGTAGCAATTTAATATCCACAAATAAACCTGAAAATGCAATTTATCATACATTTTATACTCTGCAGCAGTGCAGCTGGTATTACAAGTAATTTGAAATACATTAAGGTAAAAACCATTTTACTGTAAACTGTCCCTTTAATTTTTTTAACCTTTGATCTTCTGGTTTTAACAGCAAATTACAGAAAAGGCAAAGTTCAATCAGTAAATTATACATATAATGGCGTCTGCCATAATGTTAAATTGCATATAATAAAAGAGTTCCACTAAAGAGACATCTCATTTCCTGATGCAAAAGAACAAGATTTATTCCCGCCTCTCTCCCCATTAATCCATCCTAAATGCATCTGCCAGGCTAATCCACCTCTCTCGAGGCTCCGTTTCTGCTGCACCTTTCTGTGAGTCCCTTCACTTGCTTCCCATTCACAGCAGAATTCAAAATTATCACCCTGACCTACAAAGCCCTAACCAATGCTGCCCCACCCTACCTGTCCTCACTCATCAGCAAATATACTCCAGCCCGCCCCCTAAGATCCAACAATGACCTGCACCTTGCGTCCTCTACCATCACCTCCTCTCATGCTAGACTACAGGACTTCTCTTGTGCGGCACCAACCCTCTGGAACGCACTTCCTCAAGCCGTCAGACAATTCACATGATTTTAAACAGCACAGGCCTTTATTTCATGCATTGTATGAAATAATGCATTGTCATGCATTCATGTATTGTTCTTGATGCCCGATTCTGAATACCATAGTTTAAGAGCATGCTATGGCTTTGCTAATTTTGAAAGAAGTGATTTTATACTATGGTAGACATCCATGTGGCTATGTTTTACAAACAAATGCAGGAATATTTTCCTCTAATGAAGGGGCGGGCATTACACACTCCGATGAGTGTGTAATGATACATACAGGCAAGATCTGCTGCCCGTGTGTAGCGAAGGGTGGGCTGACAGCTTCGCGAGTTGAGCTGTCTGCCTGCCGGTTAGTACATGGAGCCGATAGTATTGGAATCGGATGAAAAGCAGGTCCATTTAGATTATACACCAAAATCACATGTTGGTTTATTTCCCTGTTGCCTGAAAAAAATTGTATATGCTCTGTTTTAGCACAGAAATGTATTTCTTCAATGAAATAACTGGAATATGTATTGTGTTCATTGTAAAAAAAGAGTTTCAGTTCTTCTAATCTGTTCTAAGAACAGTTTTGCACAATATACTGTTGCTCAATCCATCAAATGCATCATTTTTTACATCTTAGTGACAGATGCCATTTTGAACAAAGTTGCTTAATGAATCTGAACTAATTTTACTTTTTAAAGGGGCACTCAAGTCTGAATTAAACTTTTATGATTCAAATAGATCATTCAATTTTAAAGAACACTCTAATTTACTTCCATTAACAAAATGTGCACAGTCTTTTTATATTTACACTTCTACTGTATTTACTGGTCCTTTAAGTTGAATGACTATTTCATTTTGCTTAACCTCATCTATAGATATACTGCTCCTTGGAAGAACCTTAGATATATGTTATTTAAATTTGATTAATTAGTTATTTACTTGTTTATACCAACAGGTATTTTCCTTGTAGTAAGATTTGTTGCAGAAGTAAACATACAACATTTGCATTGATTGAGGCCAATCAGAAACAGATATAAATGAGCTACTACAGTGCTCATCCAGTTACTGGCTTGTGAAGTCTGGAGTATAAAACTCAAATTCTTGCAGAAATACAATTTTAATTTTTAGAGATGAATTACAGGAAAAAGAGGAGGCGGGATAAACAATGAAATTATATTACAATTTTGTTTGTTGTGGATTTTTTTTTTTAACTACACATTTTATATTATAAAAAATAGATTTTAACCCCTTGCACCAAATGTGGGTATGTACTTTGTCACACAGTACTTTGCCTACTTCTAACACTTTTGCGAATGCTGCGGTCCCTGCTGTCAGTTTTGACAGCGAAGTCTGCAGCTGGGTGCAGAAGGCATCTGCCTTCATATGGTAAGGAAGCGCTGATCGTGCTCATTTACTTTATAAAGTCAGATCGCCTATCAATACAGACATTGACAGTGTCACTGTCTGTATCTATGATGCGGTGGAGCTGGTGGGAGGTTAAGAAAGGACATGGATGGGCAGCTCATTGCTGAAGTTGTAAAATGTTACTGGCAGTCAGTCTGCCAGTAACAAAGATGTTGACCAGGGGGTGGGAAGAAAGCTGTTGGGAGGGATCCCTACACTGTCGAATATATATATATAAAAAAAAAGAGCCATAAAGAAGGGGTGGTATCATGTGGGAGGGTAAAACACAGCAAATATTAACATTATAATATTAACCCCTTCACTGATGGGAATTTGAGAAGTGTGACGCAAAGCTGCAATTAGCAGCCTTCTAACTGCTAAAAAACAACGCCAAAGCTTCTCTGGGTTCTCCTTTGTTTCTAAACAAAGGAGAACCCAGAGAAGCTTCTACAGGTAGCCCTCAGTTTATGCTGGGGTTAGGTTCCAGAAGGAATGGTTGTAAATCGAAACCGTTGTAAATTGAAACCCAGTTTATAATGTAAGTCAATGGGAAGTGAGGGAGATAGGTTCCAGGCCTCTCTCAAAATTGACATAAGTAACACCTAATACATTATTTTTAAAGCTTTGAAATGAATACTTTAAATGCTAAACAGCATTAGAAACCTAATAAAATAATCACACAACACAGACTTCACTTGCATTTTCTGCAAACAGTTCTTTCTATGCATTCCAATCTGGACTGATTTATAGACAGGAAGATCTTGTTCCTTTGAAATCTGCTCGATTGCTCAGGTCTGGTTAAACTGATTAATTTCAGCTTGCTTGGCTTTGCTGCAACACAAGCGGACATCTCAACCAACTGGCTATTTTAATAAATGCACTGCTTCTCAATGCTTTTCAATAGCAGTCACACGACTGGAAAAAAAGGTTGTTATTCTGAAACCGTGCAAATTGAACCGTTGTAAAACGAGGGCCACAGTGTATTTTTATTATGACTGCAGTAGTTTTATGTAAATATTTTCATTTAGAAACCCAAAGTTTGTGAAAAAAGTTAACATTTTTTTTTAATATGATTGTATTTGGCAGCCAAATAGTGGCATCAAACATACTAATGGCCCTAGATCAATAACTTGGGTTGTCTACTTTAAAAATATATATAGTTTTCATAGGTAAATTAAAAAAAAAAAAAACAAAGGCTCCATTTTTGTTTAAACTGATAGCAAAAATGCTAGAAATTCTCTGGTACTTTGGGCAAGTTTTTCTCTGAAATTTCCAGTAGAGAATGGGTTAATGTCTCTTTAAGATAATACACTGTGACTACATTGTTCACAGGATCTACAGTGTATAATCACGTGTTCACTTGCAGATCCTTATTGTTTATATAATATAACAGTGCAACAATATGGAATATGCAGAGCAAGGACACCCACCTGATTCGAAGATCCTGTCTTTGACTTACTGCATTATCCAGCAAGGGGTCATTCTCAGTCCTGTCAAGCCAAGGGACCTCTGATTCAGGCTTTTAGCACCATTTAAAAGAAAAAAAAATCCATTAATCCTCACAATAACACCAGCAGAACTTTGATATATTCAGAAGTGGTTCTAGACCATAAACAATGGAGGGTTTGAGAAGCTGACCACAAAGCTAATTATCAAATGGATGGGGGACGGGGGAAACCTTGTCTTCTAAAACCTATTCTCATCTTTATTTATTAAATACCTGTTGTTATCTCTCTTTGCAAATCACTAGTCATGTAAAAAGGTATCTGGCACATTCAGGGCAGGTTTATGAGGTTTGGAGATGCTACAGTAATGGTGGGGGTCAAATACCATCTTCTAGGACTGTCTATACTGGTCCTGGCATTCCTCCTTTATAAGTCCCCAAAAATTCCCATAACTTACAAGTGGCCCTGTGAATCTCTGGCTCTCTCTCAAGATATTGGCATATTCCCGAAGCTCTCTCAAGTTTTGTCTAAGAGTTTGTCGACTTCCAGATACTGCTCCCAGCTCTTTTGCAAGTTGTTCAGATTCCTCTTGAATCCTTAGGGCATCCTTGGGCATAGGAGCTGGTGGAGAAATGTTTGAGACTGGTATCTCCACTCCAGCTTTTTGCAACTCCTGTTCTAGGTACCCTAGGATAGACAAACCAGACACAATCAGTAACCACCAAAAAAAAAAGAAAGTGACATTGAGCATTTGCTCTTGGTTTTACACTTTTTGTACCTAAGAGACTATAGATCTTGCATTCTGTTCACATCAGATTTATTTACTTTTTGGCAAAGTTTTACTTTATTATTTATGGTAAACGGAATTATTTCAATAAACCTCATTTAACCCCTTCATGCCGGTATCAAGTGTTTAACCTTTCCAATGTAAATACTTGCTGGAAAAATTAAATCATGCAATTCCGTGATTTCATGGCTGGGATTGGATCATGGGGGACTGCCTACGCTGCTAGGCACACCCTAGTCCGATTTTTCATTCCCTCAAAGGAGGAGGCTGAGGGATATCATATAAGGTAGGACTTTCCATGCTATCCTAATGGCGTTAAAGCCCAGCGCTGTTAGGGTGGCATGGCAGCTGGGGGGGGGGGGGAAGGAAATTCTCAGTCCAGCTAGCACACTTACCAAAGGTTTTCTCCATATCTTCACAACGTCTAATCTCAGACACAAATCGGCGCTGGAAGGAATTAACATTCTGATTGAGCTGAAAAGTAAATAAAACATTTTATGTATTCTCATCATCATCATCATCATCATCATCAGGTATTTGTAGAGCGCCAACAGATTCCGCAGCACTACAAGATAACATTTATAGGGATGAAATGGATAGAGGGACCTGCCGAGAGTTGCACTGTTGTAGTTGGCCCTTATGAAGGCGGTCTACAAACAGCTGGGCTCATAGACTTACATTCTAAGGGGAAAGCAATGGAGTTAGGAAAGGTTAGTGTAGGTTGTATGCATCCCTGAATAGTAGAGTCTTTAGGGAGCGCTTGAAGCTGTTAATACTAGGAGAGAGTCTTGTGGAGGGAGGCTGGGAGTTCCACAAGATGGGAGCCAGTCTGGAGAAGTCCTGTAAATGGGAATGTGAGGAAGTAACAAGAGAGGAGGAGAGTAGGAGATTGTGAGCAGAGCGAAGGGGACGGGAGGGAGAGTATCTGGAGACAAGGTCTGAAATGTAGGGTGGGAGCAGTGCAGTTGAGGGCTTTGTGTGTCAGAATGAGGATTTTGTGTTTAATCCTGGAGACAAGAGGAAGCCAGTGAAGAGATTGGCAGAGAGGTGCAGCAGCTTAAGTGTGACATGTAAGGAAGATGAGCCTGGCAGAGGCATTCATTATGGATTGTAAAGGAGCTAGGCATCAGCTAAGGAAACCCAGAGAGGACGGAGTTGCAGTAGTCGAGGAGGGAAAGGATGAGAGAGTGGATTAAAATCTTAGTTGTGTCTTGTGTAAGGAAATGTCTAATTTTAGAGATGCTTTAAAGGTGGAAGCGGCAGGCTTTAGCCATGGACTGAATGTGAGGAGTGAAAGAAAGGTCTGAGTCAAGTGTGACCCCAAGGCATCGGGCATGCGGACGGGGTAGGGGTAATGATGGAGTTAACCGTTAGAGAAATGGGGGTGAAGATTTTGGAAGAAAGGGGAAAAATAAGGAGCCCAGTTTTAGAGAGATTTAGCTTAAGATAGTGAGAGGACATCCAAGATGAGATATGAGAAAGACCGTTAGTGACACGGGTTACCAAGGAAGGATATAGGTCTGGTGCAGAGGTAGATTTTGGTGTTGTCTGCATACAAATGATATTGAAACACATGGGACTTTATTAAGGAACCTAATGATGACATGTAGATTGAAAATAGAAAGGGACCGAGGACAGAGCCTTGAAGTACCCCAACAAAAAGAGGTAACAGGGCAGAGGATGCCCCAGAGAAGGCTACACAAAAGGTACGGTTAGACAGAAAGGAAGAGAACCACAAGAGAGCTGTGTCGCAACTGCCGAAGGACTGGAGGGTTTGAGGCAAAATAGGGTGGTCGACAGTATCAAAGGCTGCGGACAGATCAAGGAGGATAAGCAGAGAGAAGTGGCCTTTGGATTTTGCTGTAAGTAGGTCGTTGGTAACCTTAACAATTGCTGTCTCAGTGGAGTGGTGGGGGCGAAATCCAGATTGCCGTGGGTCAAGGAGGGAGTGTAATGTAAGGAAATTGGATAGACGTCCATATACTAGCTTTTCATGAAGCTTTCAGGCAAGAGGGAGTAGGGAAATAGGGTGGTAGTTGGATGGGGAGGTTGGGTCGAGATGTTTTTTTGGAGGTTAGGTGTGAC